>NC_142929.1:160746574-160756574 GCF_046866305.1 Octopus bimaculoides | reverse complement strand
TAACATCTGTATATACACACACGCGCGCGGCGCGCACACACACGCACACACACACACACACACATACACACACACACAAACACACAGAGAAAGATAGATTGACGAGTAGATAAATAAATAGATAGGTAAACATATCGATCAATAGTGACACAGGTATACTAACATACTTAATATAAAACATCATAGCATTCGTCGCACGGATATAATTGTTATGGTCGTATTATATCTAAAGACACTGCACACACATACACACATACGCACCCCCCCCACACACACACATACACACATATATGACATTATAATCTTATATGTTCCCCACACCCTGAACAGGACTCAGGTCTCTTGGAGTATTATCTTTTTTTGGCACCTGAGTGGATTGGATCTGCGTCAATACGCTCGAGAACTCAACACATACATTTTCATGAGTATAATTATATGTGTAGAATATTAGTTCTTTCGGCTCCGCTATTCAAGACAACTCGAACGTTCCATACTTTTGAATGTGATTATGGTAATGTTAGAAACAGATCTTTTTTGAATATTAGAACAGAAGCTCTCCTAATCACTGGATAATCTCTATAAATATTTGAACCAGGCATTATTTTACCCGGGCGATATTTAACCCGGGTACTATTTGAAATAATAAATGCTGTGCCGATGCCATCTCCTTTGGTTCAACACATCGCATTTATAATATCATGCGGCGACAAATATACTTATATTGTTTCAGATAAATACACCTCTCAATCGGGTATATGTTCATGATAGCTTGAAAAAAATTAAATTGGCTATATAAGTTGCATTGTTTTTATAGAACTATTAGGGCTTGCGACTTTAGCGAAGCTGCAATTAAAGTTTCATACGGTGGTCAATTTCTGTGTTATTTTATCACATCTTATATCGAAAGATATATATTCTTCAGCTCTTGTTTATTGCTTTCTTTTTTTTTTCAGTCTGTATTGTGTAATTCAATCAAGATTTGGCTTCTATTTTAGGAGTAAAATGACCGCGTAATTTTTCTCTCGTTCATCAACAAACATGCATACATATACACACGCACACAAATATACACACACGCACACTCAACACCCCCACACACACACGCACCCAACACACAACATACACACCCACTCTCATACACACACATAACACGCATTCGCATACACTTTCTCACACACACAATTATATACACACACATATATATATATATATATATATATATATACGTGAAGAGGGTTAACTTGGACTGTTATGTCGTGGAGATGTTTGGCGATTGTGTGGGGTTGTTACTTTTGGTTAGGGCGTTTAAGATTCCTGAGACGTTAAAACTGTTGACTGTTTCTTCTAAATAAGGAAAACTGATTCATAGTGAATCTTAACACAGTGAACCTTTTCAAAATTATCATGAGGCCGATAAAATGAAGGAAAGTGTTCAGCCCACAATATATACAACTTCCAGTGGAATCGGACATCATAATTAACCTTAAACTTTTTGCACTCAGACACTTTCGCATTAGGATAAGCATGACTATACGACACCTATACGTCAGACTGAACAATTTTTTTATTCCAAAGTGAATATTGCAAGTAATATCTAAGTAATAAACAGTTCTTTGGCTTTTTCATTTGACGATTGTCGCTTTACGTATTCGATTTTCACTGGCGTAGTGGTTAGAACTACGGAATAAGTAACATTAGTTTCGAATAAAAATAAAAATGGAAGTTTTAATCTCCCGATGGACAAGCAAACAGAAATTGCAACTCAATTAAGGCGTAAAAATGCTGAGGGAAGTCTCTCTTCTCTCAAAAACTGGCGCAAAAAAAGCTGAAGCTCGGAAGTGAAATAACACAATGTGCAACAAAAATTAAAAAATACCGCTTATTTTTTTTTTTAAGTTGGATGCGAAATGTTAGGCAAGGTTTTAGATGTAACCCCCTAAATGTTCACGTGTCATAAGCAATCGATTAGTCTTTTCTACTTTCAATTGAATTTTGTTGTGAATAGTTTCAGAAAATTGAGTAATCACCAGTTATTTATTTGCTTTATTTTCACTTTTTTGCTCACTTAAAGTAAATGACTTTTCCTAGTAGTTTTTCATGTCAGCTGGTTTATCGCACGAAAAACAGTCGTAAGAACACATTTGACCGCGAATTCACGTGACTGATTACAGTTAATTAAAGTTAGAGTGATATCGATTTTTTAGCCGCTTACAAAAGTGTGAAAACACAGAAATGAATACAGTTGTTCGTGGTCTAATATTTAAATCAAAATGATACTGTATTTACAAATGGCAAGTTTTATTTACATATATCTGTCTTTTAAATGTGAAAATGTTGAAATGAATTGTTTAGAACGTCGGTTAATGAACAGGATGGCGGAAGAAACAGGACAAAAAGTAATGTAAAAAGTTTGCTTGGCAAGAAGGCAATCTATATGAACCTCCATGTTAAATCGATGTGAATTAGGATAAGCACAATGCACTCTCCCATAGTACAAGCCCCACGTTGACACCTTTACGCCTCACTGAACGCTGTTTTATCTCCAAAGTGAATATTGCAAGTGATATTTAAACAATTAACAGCTCTTTGGCATTTGCATTTGACGACTGTTGGTTTAAGCATAGCATTTTATTTCGATTTTCACTGACGTAGTGGTATGAACAACGGGATACGTAAACGTTGTTTAGAATAAAAATAAAGATGTAAGTTTTAATCATCCGATGGACAGGCCATAAGGATTACAAAAATAGCGATTCTCATTTTGAAACTGCCAATTTTGAAAATCTTTTTAGATTACGGAACGCCACGCACTCTCATGTATCCATGTTTAAAATATCAGCGCGATCGGATGAACAAAACTCGAGTTATAAGCGCACAAAAGACAGACAGATAGAAACGAATTTATAATTTACACACACACACAGACACACACAGGCATACACACACACATATATATATATAGTGTTGCGAGTGTCTTAATCGAATACATCGACCCCAGGGCTCAAGTCATTGTTATTTTGCTGACCCCAAAAGTGTTGAAAGAGAAAGTCGATCGTATTTGATCTCACAAAGTAAAGCAGGAAATAATGTCACTACGCATCTTCACCCGAGCGGTTAGGATTCAGCCAGCCTGAATCAGAGCTTTCTAAAGTTTATACCTACATTATGTTCTCCATAATGAAAGACAAATATATTTCAATGAGATATATATATATATATATATATATATATATATATATATATATATATATATATATATATATATGCGTATTATCTCTGTCTTTAAACTAAGAACACTTTTCATATCTCCTTTAAAACCTATGGAACGCAAACTATACATTTGTACCAAAGTGGAAATATGTATCAAAGTGTGTGGTACACACAGACATACACACGCAAGCACATACCCACACACATACACACACGCACACACATATATATGAACGTTAAGAACAGATTCATCATCATTATCATAAATCTCAGATCAGCAGGAATACTACTTACACCGTTAGATAACAAAGTTCAATTAAGAATTATGAGAGTTTCCTCTTTGAATTTAAATGCATTCTTCATTTCTTATATTTTCGTCATCGAATTTGTCATTATATATTTTTATATCATCAACCTCATCATTAATATTATTATTATTATTACCATTCTTCTTCTTCTTCTTCTTCTTCTTCTTCTTCTTCTTCTTCTTCTTCTTCTTCTTCTTCTTCTTCTTCTTCTTCTTCTTCTTCTTCTTCTTCTTCTTCTTCTTATTATTATTATTATTATTATTATTATTATTATTATTATTATTATTAGCGGTGTAGTAGTAGTAGTAGTAGTAGTAGTAGTAGTAGTAGTAGTAGTAGTAGTAGTAGTAGTAGTAGCAGCAGTAGCAGTAGTAATTGTAATATTAGTAGTAGTTCTATTAGTACTAATATTAATGTTAGTATTATTATTAGCGGTATTAGACATCGTTGCTGTTGTTGTTGTCGTTGTATGAATACCAAACATCTCGAACAATAAACAGAGTTTGTATGTTTGCAGACATATCTCGTTATAGCTTGACAGTTTAGAATTATTTCCGTTATAATCTTTCAAAGATACAACATATCTAAAGATAATAGATATGACCAATTTTATAATCTGAAAACACGATGTATATACATACATACATATATGTCTGTGTGTTTGTGTGGGTGTGTCTGTATGTGTGCGTGTGTGTGTATGTGTGTGCGTAAGTGTGTATATGTATATATATATATATATATATATATATATATATATATATATATATATATATATATATATATATATATATATATATATATACATATATATATGTACGTGTGTATATATATATATATATATATATATATATATATATATATATATACATATCTATCTATAAACACGCTCACACAAACACACACATATAAAATGTTGAAGTTATTCAATCATAAGAAAGATATCAGTATAACTGATAAGAGACTGACTCGTAATGTAGCAAATAACAGAATATTTCCTTTATTTAGGCAGGGCTATATCTTTAAGAGCTCGGCTTACTAACTACGTCTCTTCGAGCTCGTTGAACAATCAAATTGTGCCGTTTCTCTGCAACTAAAATATTTGCACCTAATGCAGCATCCTACAATTTTTGCAATAAATCTACTTACAACACATCTACTGCTAAATGCTTTAGTTACCAAACATTAAAAGATTGCACATCAGTAAAATGATCGTAGATCCACCAGTTTAATATAAAATGTTCCTGGTAGTAAATGTAATTCATTTATGACTAAATCGAAATAACAATGTAGATAAACGAGATAATAATCGAATATGCATCTCTACTGATTCATTTTTACCAAGTAGATACAAATTTAGCTGAAGGGCATTTATGAATTCTA
The DNA here is from genome assembly GCF_046866305.1 of Octopus bimaculoides. Lineage (NCBI taxonomy): Eukaryota > Metazoa > Mollusca > Cephalopoda > Octopoda > Octopodidae > Octopus > Octopus bimaculoides. Next base: position 160,751,676 of record NC_142929.1, on the reverse strand, counting down.
ATGTCTACGAAAAAGAAAATCTTATTTTAAGCAGTTGGGTGAACCTTAGCAAAAGCTGCTTTCCTGCTAGATAATTATATGCAAAGCAAATTATTTTTTGTGTGTGTCTTGTCACTGCAAACTCTCTTATATTCCAGGTTAAACCGCATTACCTCGTCGTGTGATAAGGCATCTGTTAAAGCCATCGGTGTTCACATCACTTCTGTAACTATACACATTGCGTTTTAGTATGGGCCACCAAGCTTTGAAATCCCTTGAATCTTTACATCGCTATATATCCCAGCAGATGATCTAGGGATATACCTTCCCTATATACCATGATAATGCATTCCGTGAAAAATCATAAAATGTTTGCATCTTAATTATTTTCATCTCTCAGAATGAATGTACTACAAATACTTAAAAATTCTATTTCCTGTATAACGTTCTACTGTTCTATTAATTTTGAGATATCTTTTTTGAGCAATGTCCATTTTATCAGTCATGTATTTGCACGAGTATTATCCGTCTGTTGACGTTTGTTTTTGTTGTGAGATGTCGTTTCATAGAAACATGTTGTATACATTAAAACCTGATGACATTTTCGTCTTGCAATTTAGTGTCTCATTATATGTCAAGGTTTTGCTCATTTAGAGGCTTCCGAATCTTCTGCACGCTGTCCTTATTCATGCACAACCTATATACATCAACTCCAAACTACGCAGCAACTATGGTAGGAAAATAGAAAATATTATGCCGTAAGGACAATGCAATGTTATTACTTTGTACTTTGAACAACAAACATTTATTCACTGCCATCACAACAATAAAATCGTCTTACTTAACTACGCCAACTGATTCTCAAAAGATATCCTAGATATAGCAAGCCTGATGATGTCTGCTGAAATCTGGTGATCTCTGTCCTGGATATTTGATAGCTGCAACTTAATAAAACATGTGTTTCAAAGACAAGGGTTCTATCAGAGATGGAAACCACTTCTATCACATCTGAGTCTCTAGTAAGCTCAAGTAACACCTATAATAATGGTACTATCAAATATTTTCTACCATACAAATGATGCCCCCCCCCACCCCTTTCTGTAATACAACTAATACAACACTCACTCTATATAAGTGGCTGGTTGACTATCGGTTCTTCTGTAACCCAAACAACAAACATGTTACTTGTTCACCAACAGAATGTTTTCTTTTTTCAAATCCTGAATCAATCAATATCTTTACTCCCGAACTGAATAGAAAAAAAAACAAAAAAAATGGATAAAACATCAGCTCAGTTAAACTCCTCTCATATTGCATTTATTTATATCTTTCGGAATGAATTTGATCTCAAGGTCTTCGAACGAATAATCAGCCATCCAAATGAAATAGAGCCTGTAAAGACAATTCCTTCTGGATAAAGGTAAAAAAACTATGTAAGTCAATCACATATTACAATAAAGATAGTGGATTTAATACCATAATTTAGTAAATTACCTACTTGTTAAATACGTACCTATAAAAAAAGCTGTCACTTTCGTTTGCTATCGACGATAGAACATTTTAGAACGTGCGGTAGAATATCGTCAGGCCTCATTACTAGAAATACATATGTTCATTTATAATTTTCTCAAAGAGACAAGCCACGCTACTAAACTAATATTATCACAGCTCGTCATTATGTTACTATACCGTTTCTACAAATATTCCGCTGCCAACTCCAATTTTCCTCAACTGTTTAAGCGGTTAGGGAAATTGTATGGTGTTTAATGTATTTTGATAAAAACTGAGTTTTTTGGGAAACATGAAACATATATTTCGGTCCGTGGTAATATAATGGATATTGCATTTCTTCCTAAGACTTCTAGCAGACGCCACGAATTAAGCGAAGTGTAATTCTAATCTGTAACTTAAATATTAGTAACTCTTCTTTCTTTAAGTATTTATAACTAGTTTTACAGTAAGAGAGAATCTAATGAACATTATATTTTGTGTACAATATTCAGATGCCAAATCTATACGGTCTGTGAAATATGAGGTTCAGAGTTATTTTACATTTTGTATAAGTGTAACAAATGTTTAACACAAAACTGTATTATAAATGGAAAGCATTAAATATATTGATTTCTGACATAGTCGCAGGGCCATAAATTTGGTGAAGCATATAGTGAACTACACGTGGCAAATACTTAGCTGTTAACTCCATTTTAATAACCCTGTACAGATGAAACGAATATACATTCGACTTGTGTGACTTAATCTCAGAACCTAGACAGTGATAACTAGATATGCCAACACCTTTTATAGGATACTTTGGTAACTCTGCCGTATTAATACAATTTTTCCGGCACTCTACCGATTCTACCACTGCTGCCACCATCATCTAGCGATTCTGTCGATTTTAATAGCAACTTACTCGTAGTGTTCTGCCAATCTACCGCATTAATAATAACCTTGAGGTAGTATACTTATTTAATTGTATCCTTTAGAGCGTTGCTCTCAATAAGTTGGACTTTCAATGCAATGTTATAACAGACACCAAAGATACATATACAATAATGTTATGTACGTCCATTACCATTTTTAATAGACCGAGAGAATATTTATCGATGCTACAAATACCAAAGTTATTTCAATAAGAAATAACTTATTGTTTCTATTTCCTAAATTTGTATTTGACGCCATTGATTTATCTGATTGGCAATAGTGTTAAGCCCTTTTAAAATTGCATTGAACGTTTGTCTATCTCGGCTTCGTACGTAGATATGTAAATAAATAGGACGAGAATTGTCATTGATCTCATATTATTCTTCAACTACCACACGGAACTGGACATTTCACAGCTTGATTGTATTAAAACCAGACGGACAAATTGTTATTACATTGTTAGTAAACCTTTTGGCTTTTTACCAATCACGTTTAGATTTGGCAAGTGCTAAGTAAGTTATTTTCAGAACACTGAAATATGAGAATTTGAAAAAGGTGTGCTTTCAGTTGACCTGCTTAGTTTCTAACGAAAACAAATATTTGAGTTCTTGCAAACTTTGTATGTATATATTTGTGTGTGTGTGTGTGTGTGTGTGTTTGTGTGTGTGTGTGTGTGTATTTGTGTGAGTGTCTGTTTATAAACGCGCGCGGGTTTGTTTCTGTGCGTTACATGTATGTATGTATGTATGTATGTATGTATGTTCGCAATAAGCAAATTGCTTAGTAGCCCACAACGTGTTTGTGAATTTGTGAATTTATTTTTATTGTTTAGCCTCTTGGTAAAATGACTTATCTATACAGACATACATACATGCCTCCATATATTAAAACATACACACATAGATACTTCTTGATGTTTCTGAATTTATCTATAGGACCGTCCTCAGAGATGTTCGGTCACAATATTGATGACTGCGTCCGTGTTATCGCCCTGTGCTGTCAACAAGTCAATGTATTTAATTCCCTCGTTAAGTCCAGTTACTATCTTGGAACTTACCGCAACCGAATTTGAAGCATTTGTTAATTTGCTATGCATCTCTATCGGAATCAAAGACATCCGCTTTCATATCCTCCTTCCATCTATTCCTATCTCCAATACTTTCTCCTCACTCTAAGTGTATTAAAATTGCCTGTATGCCATTCACATCGCATTCTCAAATTCCACTGCATTCATTCGGATTTCAATCACCAATGTAAAGGAATGCGATATTAATTCGTAAAGAAAGGTTCCTATTATCCGACTGTGACCATATCACTTCCCGGCAATACTTTTCTTCAACCATTTGCAGACTAGTTTTCACACTTCTTCACTTTACCCTCATCATTCTTTCCATTGAAACGGGAACATATTAGTACCATGATCACCTACCCCATAACCGCTGGAATCCTTCACGCACCATCAATTCTTTCTTTCAAGAAAGATGAGAAGCCCGGTTACCACCTAGCCATAAAGAACCATTTACATTCAAATGCCTACCAATTCCCCCCGAGGTCGACTTTGCCTTTCATGCTTTCGGAGTCGATTAAATATGTACCACTTACGCACTGGGGTCGATATAATCGACTTAATTTGTTTGTCTGTCCTTGTATGTCCCCTCTGTGTGTAGGACGCGCGTTTATCTAAGGCTAGAGATTCAATATCAAAAGTTAGGCAAAAGAACAATCCTTACCTAGCTGTTAAGTGTTAGAAAGACTGAAATGCAAGCTTAAAGCGTGTATTTTCATGAAATACAAACTAGAGATGAGAGAAAACAGACTTTTTCAGAAGCACTCTATTACTTGCAGTATCCCCTTTAATGCATAATAAACGCATTACGAGTTAGGTGTGTGTACTACGGTAAGTTTCTAATGAAATTGTTATATATATATATATATATATATATATATATACATGTGTGTATGTGTGCGCGCGCTTTTGTCTGCATGTAATTGCATGAGCATGTATAAATGTAGGTGTGCCTGTAAGAATGTACAATTACAAATTTAAGGAAATATGTTATTTGATTTCAAAGAGGAGTTGATCCTGCCCTACGAAAATTGGTACTGTAAATGTAAGATAAAATAGTCTTCTATTCTTCGCGCACTTTCCATCTATCACATCAGCTTTCCGAGTGCTGGGTCCTAATGTACTGAAATCCTAATTTCTTTTCATGTTGTGTTGCTAATCTTCTATATAATTCTTGCAATTTTTTGTTTTGGTGAAATTTTCCAATTTAACCTTCCATCATATTCTGCCAACCAGTCTAGATTTTGCATTAGTTCAGTAGAAAATATTATTGAGTCAGCTTCTTTACTCGATAATATTTTTTATCCTCTGTGGCTGGCCAAGCCAAAGCGATTACAAAGATGTTAAACCATTTAACATTCTAGTTATTATTTGTATTTAGCATAATCTAGATACATTAGATTATATTAGAAACCATTGGTTTGCAATACTTACTGATAAAATTATCACATTTTATGTTATATAAAGAATATTTTATCATCACACTCATTGATACGACACTTGATAATAAATCGTTATTAACTTAGGTTCAGATGATTTCCGTAATTAATTAATATTTGCGCCTATGATATATGAATATTTATTTCTCATTCTTATTACTATGGGACATTATTGTTATTAAATTTCGATAGCG
>NC_142929.1:160734074-160744074 GCF_046866305.1 Octopus bimaculoides | reverse complement strand
TATTTTATCCTGTGAAAGGTTGTTCCTCCAGCGTTCGCCACCTCACCTCATTATGGCTTAGCAGCGCCTGCTGTTTGTTTTCACTGTCCTGTTTTTCACCCTCCGCAAATCCCAAATTTTATTTTGCTTTGCGGAAGCAACTGTTTCTTCAAGGCACATTTTGTCGTAATTGCTCTAAATGTGGAGTAGATAAAGAGTCGACAACTGATGAAGGATCGTTCTTTATGTTATTTGTCTTGTTTTCCATTTGTTTCGTTCGTTGTTCGCATAAAAGTTCGTATTCCATCTTTTCGTATCTCGTATTTCATGTTATTTACGTTTTATGATGCCCTCTATCCATATATGCATATTCGTTTATATTTATATAAAGGGCATTATTACAGAAAAATAATAACGCCAAACAGTGGACTTATTACAGAAAAATAATAACGCCACTGTATACACCCACACAGACCCACACAGACCCACACACACACACACATATATAAGTATGGACATATATGTATTTACATATGCATATAAATATTTTAATTTTATTATATTATATTATATTGCATTATATACATATATATATCTATATATATATATATATATATATATATATATATATATAACATCTCTCTCTCTCTCTCTATATATATATATATATATATATATATATATATATATAACATGAGTGGCTTATCAGTAATTTAACTACCTAAAGGAAAATTTATACACGTCGGTAAAGTGACGGCGTGTACAAATTCGTACCAGCATTGCTAGTAATAAGATTCTAACCCACTCATTTGCCACAAGGGCACTATCTCAATAATGGATATATATATATACTTGTTATATATGGGTATATGTATATGTGTATCATACAAAATGAATCACTATAAATCGATTTCAAATGTTTAACCATCCAACTAGTCATTTTCTCTGATAGAAACGAAAACAAATCATGCGCAAATTATTACTGAACAGCTGGAAAAATAACATATGGTCGTAAATAATACTAAGAAACTGTATATATATCCAGGAGATGTATTACTCATAAATCAAGTGCGTACATCCAATTCATCTCATTAATAATACTAAAATATAATATATAATGTAATATACATTAAAAATATACAACAAGAGAACAACAGTTAAGAGAACAAACATAAAGCTTATAAATAAATAATGAACAAAATAAGCAGATGATGACAAAGAAATCTGCTGAACAAACAAGCGAATTTAGTTTATTTACAATTCATTCTAACTGTTTTGCTGGAATAGCACATTGCGCAAGAAGGAAAATAAAAGGACAATGAAAAGCTTGCAACACTGATGAAAAAAAAAAGGCTCTGTCCAATATAATGTGCCAAAGATAGTAAGCAGATTGTTATACGCTATCGATCGATTCGGGTTTCAGAATATATTTAGGAGCCAATCGTATCCTTTGATCAATAATATTTCTATTGTAAATTGTTTGCGCAGAATAATGTTATTTACATAAGCATTTTGGGTCACGTTGGTTTAGTTAGTGACTTGAACACAAAGACTTATCACGCATTTTAGCATACTAATATTTATTAGAAGCTATAAAATCAGTGAGCGTTAGTCGTATCAAAGCGTTTCAATTCCTTTTATCATTATCTGTGACATTATCGACATTTACATAACAACCCAACATTACGCATATTCCAAATTCATTTACATTTTTTACTTTACTCCCATTTAAATAACTGTGTCCGAGTTGTCAGTATTTTACTTTCTTATCCGCCTCTCTGTTTATTCATCTACATCTCTCACTGACTCTCTTCCTACCCTCTGTTACTGCAAATATATATACACTTACGTATGTAGGTCTGTGTATATATATATATATATATACAAAGATATGAATTGATACATGCTTGGGAAGAGTAGTGAGGCTGCATGTACATGCAAATCTGATTCAGTATTTTAATTCGATTTAACAACACTGAACTTCTCCACGGCTACCTAAAACTTTTAGCAAAATTATGGTATATACTACCAATTCATCTACACTTGCGAGTGATGATTATGCTTTGTATACATATACGTGTGTGTGTCTGCGTATGTGAGTGTGTGTGTGAGTGTGAAACCAAAGCACGTCTTATTTGTTCATATGTACTTGAAGGGAATTATGAAATGTCATCTTTTATCTACGTCTAGTACTGGGAATCGTGTAGAAATCTGAATGACATGTTACAACTTCATTTACCTATTTATGAAATAGTATTATTAAATCAGTCTATAATACCATCAACAAAGTAAATAACATATCTTCATAGCAGTCAATTATTTCGAATATGACTTATTCAAATCAACAACGGATACCATACCTTGTCTGGTCGTGTCTGAATTGCACCATATAGAGGCAAGCCTTCTCTAAATTGCTTTCGACTCTCTTAAGAAATGGACAGTTCTAAAATGAGGTGTAGTTCTAAAATGCCTGGGATATAGGTTGATGATAGCCGAAATTTCTCTCATCTTAATTATGGTTGCATCTGCCAAGGTTGTCCAAGGTTTCTACACTATCATTAAGATCTGCGACAAAGAAACAAGTTTCACCGACTCCTACATACGAATAAGCAGTTGCGTATAACAGAATAGTAAATATTATTCGTTTCATTGATACTATCAAAGGCATCTTGAGAATTATCAGTTGTGGAACATATAATAAATATCCACAGGAATATTCATTATACATAATTCAGCACAGGCACAAACACACACACTCATACACACACACACACACACATGGACACATACACACATGCATATATACACACACATGTATATACACACAAACACATGTATGTACACACACACAAATGTCGATTGTATTATAAACATATATGTAATAAGAAAATAATACGCAAATGTAATTATGAAGAAAGGGAAATATATGTACTTAATATTGAACACAGCTGTAATGCAACTGTCAAATTGCTAAAGTTGCAAGCCGCGTTGTTACCAAATTTCAAGAAATTACTCCAGAATAAACTATTTGTAGTCTTAAGAGATTCAACATCAAAGATCATGTTATAACACACTTTACAAAAATCGTCCAAGATGCAAAATGAACAATGTCGATTAAAATATTTATATGGAAAAGATAACTTTTTCAGCAATAGCTGGGGAATAACACCAAAGTATACATTCTCTTTACGGCATACTGTTTTCTAATGAAGCAATTGCAATGACTTTCTAAGGAAACACAGTGATGGGGAGAATATTAAAATATAATATCTGCAGTACGTTGACTCATGTAAAAACAATGAATATTAGCGGAACAATCCTACCATAGCTTCACCAATTACTAACATTACGGGCCTGGCATAGCGGATGTGAATATTTCTTCTGACAACAAAAATAAAAAAAAAAACGTTTTATTTTTAAATTAGAGCTATCATTACTAAACATAGAGCGTTTATACACAGCACATATGTTTTCATTGAGACACATAATAATAGTTGCACTTGTTTATGTTATTGTGTGTCTAAATAGAAATCTCGTAATCCTAGATATTTCCAGTTGTTCACCGCGTAAAGACAGTCCATATATACTTCAACAACTACTGATGTTATATAAATTCCAACAAAAGTATATAAGCTTAGAAATGTTTTTTCGTATTTTTATTTCTTGGAGATGAATTTTAAAAATGAACCAAAATGAAACTAGTATACATCGATCCAAATAGATTCGAATAACACTTGGTATTCATTTTTTGAGTGTGAGTACCAGCGCCTAGATATTGCAGTATATCCATAAAAGAACTCGACATCCACGAGGAAATCAATATTAACTGAATCTCTTCAGAATGCATTGTTTGTCTGATAACCTGAAAATCTGCTGAGCTCTTTAAAATGTGCTCAGCAGTATAAAGTTACTTAAGGATATATTACCTAAGACTTAGAATGGTAATAAAAGATTGAGAAAAACAAGAAAAAATATTAAATTCCAATATAGACAGAAGAAAGTCTCCTATATTTAGCATCGAACAGATTTTGTAAAATTTAACTCGGACAACCAAACTGCACGATAAGCAGCTGGATGAAAATACTAGTACGATGCAATGAAACAATAGTACATGATGCAGAAAATACAAATCGGATGCTAAAAAAAAAAGATCTTCAAAGAAATCTCTGCATATTATAAACCTACACGATATAAAAGCCAGATAAGGATAAATGTGAGATTGTTTCACCATTTGTAACTTAGTGCAAAATATTATATTAAAAATAACATCTATGTCGATCTTCACACAAATCTGCAGATACTACATCAAGCTGACCTCAACTATGATTACTGAGGCACTTGATTTTGTATAGAACTTACGCAGAGCTGAATTCAAACGCAATGTTAGCCAGAGCTAAATTGTGACAATGGGCAGAAATGAAACAGCAAAGCATTGCAGTTTAGTCTGTAGTATAATCTTATGCACATGTATATACATTGAAACACACTAATGAGTGCACATATCCCACTTAAGAGACACATAATTACACAGGGTATGTTGTTCATGGATACAAAAATTAATAAGAGACAGGTAAGTGGTTGCAAGCATAAATACAAACATATATACAAGACTGCACGGCTATATGTTTGTTTCAGGATTTTAGATCCCTCTGAATTTAAAACACATTTCGAACTAAACAAGAACATAAAATTATACACACATGCATCCTACATACATACACAGACATATGTATCCAACTGCATATATACATTTATATATATGCATGTATATGGACACGAAAAAACACGTATATGAGTGTGTATGCATATATATATATATATATATATATATATATATATATATATATATATATATATATATGAGTATCATTAGAACGCCGGGCGAAATGCTTAGCGGTAATTCGACTGTCGTCCTAAATTCAAATTCCGCCGAGGTCGACTTTGCCTTTCATCCTTCCGGAGTCAATTAAATAAATACCACTTACGCACTGGGGCCGATGTAATCGCCACAATCCCTTTGTCTGACCCTGTTTGTCCCCTTTATGTTTAGACCCATGTGAACAATAAATATATATATATATATATATATATATATATATATATATATATATATATATATATGAAGACATACTACTTCTGCAAAGATGCCTAGTGAAGCTGTACATAGAATAAAACAAACAAATACTCCTTTCGGCTTTCCAGGAATGAACATATACTGCGGGTACCACGTATAAGCCTTTTGCATATTTACACACCTATATTGTAGGCGGACACCTGTGTGCTATGTATGTATAACAGTTTCATGACTGCAAGTTTATTAACGTGTAAAGGATGAAATATGCATTCATTAACTTAGATATTCATAAATTCCTGAACTTCTCCGGACACAAAGATGTATTTGTTATCACTTTGTTAGTAAGCAGCAGCAGCAATACTGCGGAAAACATATTTGAAAGATAAGCATATGTACATTCATATATATTTCCAGTGACAAGCATGCATATATATATATATATATATATATATATATATATATATATATATATATATATATATATATATATATATATACATAAAGTGGTATGCATGCGCCTTGTGTAATGTGTATGTGTTTTGACTGTGGTGTGTCTGATAGAGAGTAATTTAATAACATTTCTAAAGAAACGCTTTCTTTTTCTCTAACGCAATGCATAAAATATGTGTATGAATGTGTAAACTATTTAATTCTGTTGTTTAGGAAAGAAGATCAAGGCATGTTTATGTACATATTTATAAACGTGTGTATGCGCGTTTTAATATAGAAGACTGTATATCGATTCATCATCGTATTGTTTGAATCACTATATTTTAATAAATATTTATTTTTCTCTCTATATCACTTTTAACACAATAGAGCAATGTTTAGCAAACGAAGTTCATACACCGAGATACATTGCTCTCTCTCTCTCTCTCTCTCTCTCTCTCTCTCTCTCTCTCTCTCTATCTCTCTCTCTATCTCTCTCTCTCTATCTCTCTCTCTTTCTATATATGTGTGTGTGGATGTGTGTGTATGTGTGTGTGTGCGTGTGTGTGTGTGTTTGTGTGTGTTTGTGCATGTGCATGTTTGTATGTGTGTAAATTATTATTGTACATTATCTTTGTACTTGTCTGTGTTAACACACAAACATATACACATGCACGCATATATTTTGTTGCTGTCCTTTGAATACCTGAAATATTCACATAACACATGTTCAGTAGTGCGAAATGACAAACCATATTTCGTGTTATTGTCCTAACGTGTGTATTTTTGATTGTCGACTGTCTGATTATGTATATGTTAAGTACTTTTATTCTGGGCGTCTCAAATCATTATAGAAATTATGCTGGTGGATTTAGATTCTATTTATGTACCTTCTTTTTATTGTTTGCTGTTTTTTTTCATCTAGTGATTACATTTATTATCCTGAAGTCAATATTTCTGTCTATCCTTCGTAGTGTGTTTGCGCGTAAATATGTGTAGGTGCCCATGTACTTGTGTAGGTGTGTGTGTAAAAAATATTTATATTTACACGAATGACAACAGACACAAATCCATTTACTCACGATCACATATGCAGTCCCCCACTCTCTCTCTCTCTCTCTCTCTCTCTATATATATATATATATATATATATATATATATATATATATATATATACATAAATATGTAGAAAGAATGAGAGATACATAGAAATATTTAAACTTATGCTATGTGGCATGATTTTATTTTTTGAAGCGTTAAGCTTGAGACTGAAACAAATTTTGTCCTATCCTAGTTGATAAATCTAGATAATGCTATGTTTTATCCATACGGCCGTACATTTATTTAGGTCCATCTGAATGAATATAGGGTTCATATAAATGGGTATCAAAGGGTTATAATCAATGTAATTAGTATAATTATATGTAGTGTCCTTAATTAAATGTTATATATGACAACATATTTTTCAAAAGTCATGAAATGTTAAGAGGAAGTATATTGGGAAACGTAATGTAGGATGAGCGGAATACATGTTAGCAAGTCATATAAAATATAATGGGAAAATATTTCACGCTGGAAAGATAGGTGGGTAAGATCGCATTTATGATGCAGTAAAACTGTTATTTTAATGTATTGTTTAGTATCTAAATTTATTCCAGAGTACCCACCATTGAAACTAACTTTATGTTTGGAAACTGAGTGTGAAGGGTGTAACCAGCCTATATGCATCTCCGCTTCTGAGACAAAACTTTAATTTGCATGCTTTTTCTTGTTGCTGTTAGGAAGGATAAGTGTAAATTGAGGGAGAGTTGGCTGGAAATCCCTGAAGTTAGAGCAAAAATGTAAAAGCTGTTTTGTTGGTTCGTCTGTAGGAGCTAGTATTTAAAAAGATGGTTGAAAAGAACGAATACAAACTGAAATAAAACTATGTTCAATCCATTAATGATGTAATAAATCAATGAAATTGAGAAGAAACAAGTGGTGGAAAATAAAGAAAACGGAAAGTGGAAGATTGAAAGCGAAAAGAAAAATGGGAAAAGGGCTGAAAATGTCGGCAATATAATTAATCAGAAACCTTAATTTCTCATAGGGCTTTCTTTCTAATCAATAGGTTATCTGTGAAAGCATTTCTCTCCATAATACGGGCTCATTTTTTTTAAGTGTAAAAGTAAAGTACTATTCTCACTCTCGTTGTCGTTTCGATTGTAAGGTCACGCCGGAACGAGGTGCGTTAACTGCATTAACCAATCAATGTGCTCACTATTACGAAGACTATTTTAGGGAAGTATTTTGTTACTGTGTCTCGCCGTTGTTTCAATCACATAGCTATTTTCTCATGATTACGTGCTGTTACACACAGTAAAATAATTGGAATCCGATGCGCGATACGATAATAATTCAGCATTTCGTATGTAAACAGTTCTCCTCTTTTCACATTCTTCCAAAACGAATAGAACAACTGCTTGCCAAGACGTTTACCTATAATTTCATTTACTGAAATAACTCTGACATTTGAATGCTAATAAACGATCACATCATAAGCATATCAATACTTTTTCCGGATACTGCATAGTATACAGATCCGAAAAATTTCAAAAATATGGCTCTCACTACAAGTAAACTGAAACTCATGCTAAATAATTCAATTCCTTGTATATTTTCGACACGTTTTGTATATACACTTTACTTGAAAGGAGTGAGTCTAGTGCGCAGTAACAGAGATAAGTTAAACCCAATATATTTACACCATTGTCGTTTGCTTAAAAAAATTAAAGTTCACTATATTTTGTATTATATCGTCCTTATTATATTTATACACATCAATCTATTTATTTACAAGTGGGATGTTATATTGTGTTTTGTGAGTCATGAAAACACTTCATCTGTCACGAAAATCTACTTTGAAATATAATTGATTATGGATAGACTTGTTGCTAGAAGATGAATGTATATTACTGCCCCTCATAAATTTGCTCATCATGTATCTGAATATAAAATCAACTTCCTAAATATTAAATGAATTGCATCCTTGCCATAAATTTATGGTAAACATTTATCCATTGTATTCGACAATATATGGATTAGAATATAATCACTGGCTTGTTGTCAAAATAACTTCGTCAGTGGCCCCAATTAATCTTATTTCATTTGAAGCAAAAATAATTAAGCAGAAAACAATTAATTGCTGATAAACTAAACAGTATACATTTTCTATTCCAAAATTCAATTTATATGTCGTACAACCTTTAACTTATATACACTCGTAAAATATCCTTTTAGTATACATTTTGGTGCATAGGATGTTGAATGGAGGCATGCTGCTGTGTTAAAGAAAAGAACTGAAACACAACACAGTGAACATAATTTGAATGATCAATTATAGGAAATACCTGTTCAGTTACGTTTTATTTCATTAATTTGTTCTGTTTACCATTTTCTTTTATGAATTTGCTGACCAGCATTCAGATTTTGTGTTATCAAAGATTTCTTTAAATTACTAAATTACAATAGTGACAATATCAAACGCCCAAAATAAAAAGAAAAAGGAAAGATATTTAACAAAGTGTGTGTTGCATCCTACACAATTTAATTGAAATAATACAAGCAGCATTTCAGATGTCAAGATATTCCATTTTTTCCGCATAATCCTTTTTTCTTCTAATTCCTTGAATTTCTAAACTTAATTAGAATTTTCAAAGCGTAAAATGAACTGTATTGAAATTCTAATTACATGTTGAATTTTATGTGTTTCTCATTGCAATGAACATTACTTCAAATTATTTCAAGTACATCGCTCTCTTTCTCCATCCACACGAATAAATTCAATATACGAGTTTTACGTTTCCGTACAATGATCATTGAGCCATTTTGGAATACAGTGGAAGGTCACATTTTTCTTACTCTTAAGTTTGTGATTATATTACTTCAAGAAAATTTCCTAATCATATGACTCGCTTAATATCTACTGACCTATTCAGTAGCTACAACCTTTATATCATACAGTGAACTATTGTCTGTTTTCCGTTTATTTTCCATCATTTCATTGTCTTTTAGGTTTTTTTTGTTCTTTTATCGAACCAGCTTATTGGGTTCCTGTTAGCTGTTGTTATTCAATTCAAATAACGAAGCAAAATTTTATGAAAAATACCAGAGGTTTTTTTCTTCTTTGTATTATTTTGTTATGTATTTCTAGAATTTGTAGAAGGGCATACTGCGGGGAATTATTTGTTCCTTTTCAACGCAGCTGTATTCATTTGTTTTAATATAATTTGGCTAAACGAAGAAAATTTTAAAGAAAAGAATTGTGCGAAAGAAAGAAGCCAGAAGACAAAGGAATCAATATACAAAATATCAAAGTTAAGAAGAGATATAAAAGAAAATAACGCTTGACAATATGGAAATATTAAATTTGAAATAGTTGCTAATGGATAAATTGTTATTTCCCAAGTAGGCAAATACTATTAAATAATACTACATAATATGTGTTCTTTTTTTTTAAACATAAAAGTTAATAATTTT
>NC_142929.1:160726574-160729074 GCF_046866305.1 Octopus bimaculoides | reverse complement strand
TAGGCTTACAAAGAATAAGTCCTAGGTCGATTTCCTCGACTAAAGGCGGTGCTCCAGCATGGCTGCAGTCAAATGACTGAAACAAGTAAAAGAGTAAAAGAGTAATAAAGTATATGGGCCTGTATATTTATTTCTGTATTTGTGCATGCACCTCTGTGCTTGCGGGTGAAAAGGGTGCGCGTGCGTATGCTTGTTTCCACTTCTGAGAATGTTTCTTTCTGTCAGTATGAGCATGTCCATTTCTACATGAAGCTCAATGCGATTTTCATCATCTTTCCACGGTTGCACATTCAAACACATCGAATATCTGCCCCTGCCAAATCTCATTATGATACATAAAAGTTTTTCGTACAATCTTTCCGATTGAATTTAGGTGGCGTTTTCAACTAATTTGCATTAATTTTGTTTTTCCTAATGTTTCCATGTTTAAGAACGTTGTAAACTATTTTTTTTTTATTTCCTTACTCTATTTTATGTTTTCCTTTATAAAACACGGAAAATAATACTGGTTATGGAAAATCTTATGTGATTCCATCGTATTCCATTATATGCTAATCCGAAATTGCTTTTAATATTCCAAAACATACGTTTTATGAAGAACGAGAATTATAAATTACAGGTGACAATTTCATGCCGTCAAATTATATCATTTCTTATTTCATTCTTTTTTTTCTTTTCACGCTTCCTTCTTACGTCCCTCTCTCACATTTTCAGCAAGCATATCTCCACCCTTCTCCTTACATCATTTCCTGTGACATACCCTACACTCCATTCATAATTATCCCAGATATGTTGAAGTAACATTATCTGAAGCGTCGATAATTTATAAGGTATTGAATGATTTCCAGTGTCAAACACTATATTTACACATCACATATTGCTTCGGCATCCAAGGGTATTTTAGTTTAAATTTTTCACCATTTCTCAACAGGCTCACCTAGAAGATGATAAACCTGACTAGATAATAAGGGATCAAGCTATGATTGCAGACGACAGTAAGTTCATGGATTGCACTGATGTCAAAGAGAAATCAGCAAATATCACATATCTAATTTACTACTGAGTGAAAAGCCGTACCTCACATAATTTAAAATGCTTCGATATTATATCCCTTGTGACAATTTCAGAATAAATCTGTACTTCCACATATTTTCTTGAGTTATAGGAATTATGTAAGATGATGCTCATAAAATTGTATTCGTACATAAACTATTTAAAGCTGATATAAAAATTATTCCTTGAAATTCTAGTTTGATAACTATATATATATATATATATATATATATATATATATATATATATATATATATATATATATATATATATATATATGTATATATATACATATTACCTTTTTCAAATCAAATATATACACATACAGACAAACAAACAAATGCAGCGTGAGCGACATACGCCAAACAAAGTGAAAAGCTATATCATGAGACAATGAAAGAGAGAGGCATATATATATATGTATACCAAGAGAGTGAGAGTGGAAGAGAGAGAGCCCGAGAGAGCGGGGAATCTTCTCTATCGCTGCCATAGATTTTGAAATTCTAAAATTAAGTGAACATGTTCAAATTTGATATATTGATGTACTTTTTCATGATGAATCCGCGTTTACAAATCATGAATACTAGAAAACATTTCTAGAAAACATTTCAGAAATATGTTCTAGAGATAGAATAAGTGCTAGGCTTACAAAGAATAAATCCTGGGATTATTTATTTCGACTAAAAGCGGTGCTCCAGCATGGCCGCAGTCAAATGACTGAAACAAATGAAAGAATAAAGGAATAAAAGAATAGAGGTTTAAAGTTTCATCATTTTTACCCTCTCAGAACACATGATATGGAAGTGAGGCTTTGTGAACGTGATAACCTGTGTATCATAAAATTGAAATAAATCTTAAATTATAGTTATACGTGTGAGTTAATACATATACAAAGTATGTGAGTGTAAAAGGCTATGATGAATTTATAGAGAGAGAGAGAGAGAGGGAGAAAGAAAGAGAGAGAGAGAGAGGGGGAGAGAGACAGAGAGAGAGAGAGAGAGAGAGAGAGAGAGAGAGAGAGAGAGAGAGACATTGATGATAATAGAGAGTGGAGGATGACGATAGTCAGTGTCGCTCTATAATTTGAGTTCAGTTAATGATCACTTCTCACACCAACCTATGCAGCACCACATTGTGGACAACTAGTTGATGTTAAACGTTTGGGCTCTTCTGTGGAGGCATCATTCACAATAAACAGTTTCCCGCTCATTAATTTGTTGGATAACACATTTGTGCCTATAGTGGGGTGTGTTAAAGGGACGTGATTGAAGAGCAGCTAGAACGCTCGTAAAAATGCATAGCGGCATTTTGTCTGTTTTTACGTCTGAGACTAATTTCTGCTGTAAACTACTGAATCCCCCAACCTTTCTCTGTCGATAACATATATACCAGTCAAGTATTGGTGTTACTATAATCGACTTCACTCTTCAAAAACTGTTCATACTGC
>NC_142929.1:160709074-160721574 GCF_046866305.1 Octopus bimaculoides | reverse complement strand
ATTCGAATTAATTAGTGAAAGTTGTGACTCGTTGACAGCATGAGGTCTCCGTGCATCATAATCAGAAATAGAAAGAGAGAGATAATGCCTAATTCGACGAATGTGTAAAACATGGGACGAAAGTGAAAATGACCTGAAAATGTGTACAACACGACCTCGGTTCTTCGGTTGTCCGCGTCCCCTTCTCTCCCGCTTTCCCCCTCTCTTTGTGCTAGCATTTTTTCACTTTCAACTATGGAACATACATAGGGTATGAAACACAAACATTTTTCCACTTCTTCTCGCATGTACTACCATCCATAAAATGTAAAGACCAAATATTGCTTCCCCCGTTTAGCTGCTGTAACAAATCCAATATTCCTTTGTTCGAAACAAAACCACAGTTCAATTTGAAAATTTCATCCTTTTAATTTATACCAAAAATCTTTTCTCTACGCATAAAGTTTATATTATCTTCCTATTATAATTTTAGTATTACTTGACACAACTTATATTGACGTATAAGCATATAATCCTATCACCTTCTATTACTTATAGTTCATATGAATAAACTCATATTCCGAAACTCATATTCCGAATTGGATTCGTTATGTTCTACGTCGATGGGCCTCAGCGAGAGTTATTGGTGAGAGATTAAACATTCTAAATATGTTAGTCATAAGAAATGTTATACTATATTTGCATGGCAGTGTTGCTATTGATGATGAGAGACAAAATGTCCATGCTTAGTTACTTTTCGATTACTTTAACCAATATAAGTATTTAAATTGGCCTATCTGAGTAAATGTTCTACATATGAATGATATATCCAAACGCAATTAATTATTTCCAACCCAATGAAATTATCACTCACAACTTGCTAATATTGATTTCAACTTTTGGCACAAGGCTAGCAATTTTAGGGCAGGGCTAGTCAATTACATCGATGGCAGTGTTCTACAGCTACTTATTTTATCTTTCTCGAAAGAAAAAAAAATGGTAAAGTTGACGTCAGCGGAATTTGAACTAAGAACGTAAAGACGAACGAAATGCCATCTCGCCGTCTTACATCTTGCTAATATCACACTCCAGTTTAAGGCAATGATCTGGTAGGATCGTTAGCATTCCAAGCAAAATGAATTATCAGCATTTTTTCGTCTTTAGGTTCTGAATTCCTCCGAAGTTGACTTTACTTTTCATCCTTTTGGGTGCGATGGGGAGGTCGATCAAAAAGATCTTAGTTGATGAAATCGACTTTATCCCACCCTCAAAATTACTGGCTTTAGCCAAAATTTCAAACTATTTCACTGAAGAAGGACACGAGCAAATATTTTAGACACTGCAGAAAGAAAAGAATATGAATACAATTGTTGCAGAGCATAAGAAGTTTGTTTATGCATATATTAATAAATCAAATGTTTAGGAATTTATTTAATGCACACCAAATTATAATTCAGTAAAGCGTGTGGCCCTTCTACGTGCATCCCTATGTTATTCATCTTGTAATGAAGTCTTATATTCGGATGCCGAATATATGTAGAACTGAATACGTTATGACATTTGATTCCGCAGAAAAGAGACAAGTCATCTACAACACAAAATAACAACAAGCAAATATATTCATCTATAAATCGGATAATGCAGTTGTTACAGTTACTGTAAAACATTAGTAGACTAAGTTATATAACAATACAGACTCGTATGTAATAAAATATATACAATAGACAAACCAGCATTTGCGTCAAATAAATCAAATAATGTATATCACATAAACTATGTGTCTCGACTATTGAATAAACACAATTCAAAAGATATTCGATAGATGAACAAGTTCTTAACACTTACCTTCATGAAATCTCAATACACAATGCAATTACGAAGTGAATAAAACGAATAATAGTTTTTAAAAAAGGCAAACAAAAGTTTATTTAAACGACGATACACAAACCTGCAAGCAATAGATTATCAATTCATCGGTTTAAAGCAATTTAAAAGTTCAGTTATAATTATGTAAGTTTCAAGACTTGTATCTGTCATTAAAATAATCTATAGAGAAACTATTATTCTACCTGTCGACGAGGGAGATCCTGTATGATTATCCGAACTACATGCGCAATACGTGCAGACACCATGTGTTGCTTATATTTCATAGATATCATATGTTTAAATATAGCAGCCGTATGCAGAACAGGCATTTTGGTATTAATAAATAAGTTATTTTTCAATATATGAACATGTTCTAGCTTATTACAAATCCATTCAGTGGGAAATAAATTATATTAGGCATTCAAACATTATGGATAAACTGTGGGAGACTTGTTCAATATATGAAATATATTCTTATTTCAGAGACAGACAGAATACTTTCAAAACATATAATTTCGGTGATGGGGGAGTTATATATATATATACATATATATATATATATATATATATATATATATATATATATATATATATATATATATATATATATATATATATATATATATATATATATATATATAAAGGTGTATAAAGAAAGTTAACTTCAAGCAATCCGAAGTAAATATAAAAACGATTTTCAAGGCATGTGAAAAGACTTCCTAATGCATAGCCATGCATTATGTAACAGAAAGTTCAAAATTTCGCTGGACCCTAGAGTCATGCAAGTGTCTCATATTGCATCAACATTGACTCATTTCAGTGATTCTTATTTCTTTACTACCCACAAGGGGCTACACACAGAGTAGACAAACAAGGATAGACAAACGGATTAGGTCGATTTTTTCGACCCCAG
This sequence comes from Octopus bimaculoides, assembly GCF_046866305.1. Taxonomy (NCBI): domain Eukaryota; kingdom Metazoa; phylum Mollusca; class Cephalopoda; order Octopoda; family Octopodidae; genus Octopus; species Octopus bimaculoides. Next base: position 160,718,816 of record NC_142929.1, on the reverse strand, counting down.
TGCGTAACTGGTACTTATTTAATCGACTCTCAATGGATGAAAGGCAAAGTCAACCTAGCGGCAGACGAAATACCGCTAAGCATTTCGCCCGGCGTGCTAGCGTTTCTGCCAGCTCGCCGCCTTCACTGATATTTTCTATCAATAGCTTTGCTTGTGTACGAGAAAGGAGCTGAGATATAGATATGCATAAAAAGGAAAACGCTTTTCAACAATGGTTTGCGCCCCCATTCTCTCACCGTGTGAACTTTCCAACCAAACTAATTTTCAAAGTCTTAAGCTCTAATTTCCTACCAAAGCAGAAGTATGTATGTATGTATGTATGTATATATTAAAGTACACATTAATGTGTATTTCCTTACACATAAGAACATATAAATATCGACTAAAAAATATACTTGCACGCTGATACTGTTCACATATATAGAAACACAGTCATGGTTGTTGCTGTATATTATATATTCATATTTATATTAGTCATGAATCATTCCATAATAAGTCATTTATACCACCTCACGTTTTTGCTATGTGAAACGTAATTGATCACTATAGAAAATAGATATGAAGGAAATTATCGCTGCAAATCTATAAATGAAAGGAAACAATATCATATATTAAAAGTATATTCCATAAAGTTTTGTAAATATCTGAAACCGGTCTAATAATAACACATACAAACATTTCATACATACATACATACATACATACATACATACATACAAACATACATACATACATGCATACATACATACATACATACATACATACATACATACATATATCCACGCGTACAGAAACAGATGTTCCTAGGTATATATACTTTGTACTTTACAAAAGTATAAGGTAATACATGATATTAATGTAATATTAATGTAATATAGTTTTTAATGTACCTTAACATAGAAACAAACATTGACACACACACGCACATACCTATTGAACGTAGGAAAGTAAATGCAAACGTGGTTAGCAGTTAAATGTTAAATAGAATGAACGGAACGAATTTGGGAAAATATATGATTATGAAACCATATCGGATAGATGCCAATAACATGAATAATATGATACGGTGCAGGTATTGAATTTGTGGTCGGTGGTTGATATCATGATATATCACGGAAGAAAGTACCCATTTAATACAATCTATTTTATCAGTAATCCAGGTAAGAGTTAAGTTTGCCGTAACGCTTGCGTATTGCTATATATTTTATTTTCTGACACTGTTCATGTAAAACAAACATCTTTTACCGAATGTTGAATGTCATTTGCCCTCATTAATTTGTGTCTTTCATCCTTCCACCCACTAATATATATATATATATATATATATATATATATACATATATATATATATATATATATATATATATATATATATATATATATATATATATATATATATATATATATATATATATATATATATATATATATATATATATATATATATATATATATATATATATATATATATATATATATATATATTAGTCGTCCCATCAATAATGCGGTAATTTTATTGTTCTTTTAGTATTCCAAATTAACATAGACAAAATTCAATGTTCATCTAAAATAAACTCTCCTTCATTTTCCACAATACTCTTCTATCTATCAGGTGAACTTGCAAGGGCCCTCTTCCAAAATTCACTTGCAAGTCCCCTCTTCTAAAATTCTCTTCCGTCCAAATGTTTTTAAAGACTGCGGAATAGATGATGGTCAGATGGTGCAATTTCCAGGGAATATTGTAGATGGGGCATCGTTTCTCTTTCAAACTGCTCCAACCATTTGAATGTAATCCTCACTGTATATAGCCCAGCCTTATCCTGATGGAAGAACACCTTCCGTCTTCAAACCTCTGATGGCTGTTTTACGTCTAGAGCTGACTTAAGCTGCCCTTGCCGCTCGCAGTAGATCTCTTATGTTGTCGTATGGTTTGGGCTTAAATGTTAAATTGGACTAAACGTTTCATGTCCCACTAAACAGATAACAACACCTTCTTTACTCTGGGCTTCCGGTTTTCCTCCTTTCCCTACCCACTGTCTTTGTCCCTTGACCTTTTTTATAGAGAACCCATTTCTCATAACCAGTCACTATTCAGTCCAATAAAGGTTCATTCGTGAAACATGACAGCAAAGAAGAGCACACATTCACAGCCGACGCGCGATTAGACTCAGAAAGTGTGTGAAGAACCTATTGACCCAATTTGCAGACTTTTCCGTTGGAACACAGGTGTCGATGAATGGTTGAATGACCAAATCCAAGCTTCTCTGTCAGTTTCTCAACAGTTACGGTGGGATTTTGTTCCACCAGAGTTTTCAGGGTGTCTTCGTCGAACTTCACATATCTTCCACGACGAGGCTCATCTTCCAGGCTGTAATTTCCGGCTCGGAAATTCTGGAAACACCCTTGACACTGGCTTACACGCATTGTCCGATCCCCATATACTGCATTAATATTCCTTGCACATTCTGTTGCGTTGTTGCCTTTATTGAACTCATATTGCAAAATATGCCGAATATGCTTCTTTGTCACTTCCATTATAGTTTTGAAAAAATAACCGCTAAAATTAAACTGCACTTTTCCAAATTTTCACTAAGAATAACTCAAGTTACAACTAATGCATGGTTTTATAGCAAGCTGATGCAAGTAGTTTATCCCGCCCCGCTCCGCTTTTAGTTCATGGAACTGAACAAAACGCATCATTTATGGGATGACATAATACATACACACACATACACACACACACACACACACACACACATGCACACACACACACATATAAAAGAAAGAATAAACGGGAAAGGATAAATAGAGTCAAAAGGAAAAGGGAGTACGATTCGACAGCTGTTTAATGTCCACGACACATGTTTCGATACAACATAGATCCACTATATATATAAACTAAGTAACGGTTAACCTGTATAGTGGGAGCCACTGGAAGGTGATAGCATCGAAATCAAACATTTATTTACGGAGACAGCGATTATATACTGTATATATGTGGATATTTGTTGTATCGAAACATGTGTAGTCGTCATTAAACAGCTCTTGGATCGTACTCTCTCTTTGTTTTGACTCTATTTATTCTTTCCATTTTATATTTCTCACACGAGGAATGCCTAAGCTTGGAATTTGTAGTAAACCATAATAGTGCCGGCTATCTGGTAATACTAAGTGTGAACAAGCTCTAATCCGTACTCTAATACATTCTTAACGGAATACACTTCAACTATATACACACATATATGTATTTTGTGCATATATATATATATATATATATATATATATATATATATATATATATATATGCATACAATATACGTTGTGTATTTGCGTATGTCAAAGTATTTATGTATCCACAAGCACACACACACACACACATACACTGATATTATGTCTTTTCTCTGCTGATTCTCTCCTTTATTCATCTTTCTTTTCCATCTTTTTTATAACAATATTCTAATCAACGTAATTATAGTAATTATATGTGTTTCTAAGTGATAATTGGATCAAAAACCATTAACTTTTGTCGAGTCTTCATCACTTGACAATATTTTCTTGAACTCTTTGACGCTATAAAATAGGAACAATGCTTACCGTACACTACACTAAACTATAAAAGCCAAAGATTCTTTTCTTATTCTTGTCTTCATCACAGCCTTATCATTTTCTTGTGTGCGTATGTATGTGTTCCAATATCGAAAGAGCACCAGCAATGACGTCATAGATTATCATCTTACATAGAGTGTAAAGAATTTTCTATGACGATACAAATGTAACAAAATTTACCTTTGAAGGAAGGAATAATAACCCTTTCTACTTCAGGTTGAAGTCCTGAAATTTCGAGTGAGGATTCTAATCGATTACATAATTTATCGACTTTGAATAGATGAAATGCAAAGCCGATCTCCGTGGCATTTCATTTCAGAACGTAAGAGCATTTTGTCCAAAATGGAAGCTGTTCTACTAGCTCACTGTATTTCACGGAAATAATAATATTAGAATTATTGTTTAAACCAGTATTTCATTGTTATTTTGTTTATAGACATCATAAGAGTGAAAAATTATGTTGAATGTGGTTCCACAATTTCTAATTTCATCACAAAAATAGTTAGCAATATTTCTTAAGCTTCTAAATCGCCAGCAGTTTAAAAAAGAAGGATATAGTGGAACAATGTTAAACCTGATATACAATATGCTCCACTGGTAATACTTGAAACGCCTATGATCAGAGATGTGCTAAGACTTGACTAGCTTGTCTTTCAACAACAATGATAAAAACAATACCTATATCTTCCAGTAAATTATGGAAGCTTCTATACAATCACATTTCCTTGAAATTGCCCAAAACTATATGAAATGATAAGAATGTTATTGCTACACAAACGGTGTGTCAAACATACCATAGGCTTATTAACAAACGATCTAACACAACTGAATTGCTACTAAATATCAACATCTAACGTAGTCTGACAACTATATGTAAATTAAAATAACAAGTATTGCCTTTGAACTGGGAAATATTGTTATAACAGAAATTAAATTTCGTTTTTATATAGAATTGTTTGTTTCGTTTTTGCTTGTATTGTTTTAAACGATTGACGCTGTTTCCTTACGATGAAAAAAAAAATTAATTATCCATTTATTATTTTATTTTGACAACCATTTACTAATATTCAATGTATTAACTTAGTATTTTGATACGGTAAACGCTTTCATGACAATGCAGTTCCGAAGTGCGTTCAACGCACAAGTAATATGGACATCCATGTCATCCGTAATATTAATACAGTAAATATTAAACAAGGGTAAACATAGTTTCCAATACCATTGTATAAATATGGCATTTGAGTTTTGTAAGCATATATCAGTATTAAGAAGTAGTAATATTGAATTAGTGTACATGTGTGAGTGTACTCACAAACACAAATATATATGTACATACATACATACATACATACATACGCACACACACACACACACACACACACACACACACACACACACACACACACACACACACACACACACACATATATATATATATATATATATATATATATATATATTTGGTGGACTCTCCTATAGAAGACGATGAATGAACATTCAGCTTTTTTTTTTTTTTTCGAACGACCTGCACAAATGAATTTTCATAATGATCAAATTTTCGTGCCGCACATAAGCTCACTATATCCATTAAATCGACGTTGACTGAACTGGTGCAGTGCCCCACACGCGTCAGGTTCCGAAGTGATCGCAGAGGAGCATGAGATGAAATGTTTTGCTGAAGAACACAATGCACCAACCCGGATAGTAACTGAAACCTCGATCTCACGGTCGTGAGTTCAACACCCTAAACACTACGTCATGCGCCCCCCCCCCCAACAAACATATATATATATATATATATATATATATGGAGAGAGAGAGAGAGAGAGAGAGACAGAGAGAGAGAGAGAGAGAGAGAGAGAGAGAGAGAGAGATTACAGTTTTGCCAGCCAGCTAGATAGTGGCCATACCAAAAGGTCTACTTCAAGAGTATAATTTAGTTCATCATGTCAACGCTGGACATCAGTCAGTATTCAGAGAAAGGGGGTTGTTCCTTCACATGTTACGCTCTCATACCTATAAAAGTCATTACAAACGAATTCAAGGAAACATATGTAACATCTGCATACATACATAAACACACCCATACATATACATGTCTGAACATCTGACCTATTTCACGAAATTTTATATAGAATTACCTGAAGTTCATATTAAATAAACGCATTATGTGTGTGCATGTGTGCGTACGCGAGCGTATCCTTGTGCGCGCGCGTACGTGAGTGTGTGTGTACAAAAGTTTATAACAATAAACCATATTTTGAACAAGCGTGTTGAGATTTTACTAAGGACTTATAGAATGCATTCTTACCAACAAAACTTCGCAAGGAATATAACTAAACTAGGTTTAACACAATACATCGAAACAGTGCGTTTTGCTTTATATCTAGTAGAACCTCCGTTATTCCTCTATTAATATACAATCACATTCGTGGTCCTTCTACACTGTTATTCGCTCAGGTGGTGTTTTTACGTGCCACCTGCACAGGAGCCAGTCCAGCGGCATTGGCAACGACTTCGCTCGAATGTTTTTGCACGTGTCACCGGCAAAAGTGCCAGTAAAGCTACAATATTCATTACTAATAATTCTTTCTATTATAGGCAAAAGGACTGATGTTTTGTGGGAAGGGAGGTTGGCAATTGCATCGACCCAGTACTTGACCATAATTATGATTGCTACTGTCTAGACATTTGCAAATTCGGCTAGTAATAGCAGCCAAATCACCAGCTGTTAAAAAGACAATGGACATAATGGAACAATGTTAAATCTGATATACAAAATACTCCATTGGTGATACCTGAAACGCCTATGATCAGAGGTATGCTAAGACCGAACTAGCTTGCCTTCCAACTACGATAATAGCAACTATATCCCGAAAGGATAAACGGCAATGTCGACCGAGGCAGAATTTAAAATCTGAACGTAAGACCAGAAGGAATTCCGGTAAACATGTAATCCGGCTTGGTAACGATTCTGTCAACTCACTGCCTTCATTCTGTCTTAAATGAAAACAAATGAACATCATAAAATAATTTTGTTCGACAGACCTATATGCAATTAGGATGTTCAAAGCTGTATTTACTTAATGAAGATGCCTCCTCAGCCAGAGGTGATTTGTGGATAAACAGCACAATCAAGAGACATCTAGCACATCTTTACAAAATATGTTTATATTACTACACATAATGTTTTCATACTTTTGCTGTTTATCAATATTTTGCTCATCTGTATATTTACCTATATATTTACCTTAATTTGCAAATTCTAATGTCATATTTTTTCTTTCGTATTTTTCAGGTAAGTCTTCACAAAATTTGAAAATCTCAGTCTGGTAAGATTTCTCATATTTCATGCGCGGGTAGCTATAATTTTCCTTTATTCAATAACATTCAAACAATTTATCAGTAACCTCCAACAATTTATATAAGTTTATAAAAAGCCCATTTGCTGGTAACAAGTTCGAAATTATACCAAGAAAAATGAAAAAAAATGGCTTTTTAATTGAAACTCATTAATACAGAGCTGCAAACAAATTTTCGCACAAGCGAAACGTCTTAAAAATATAAATACAGAGTGACAGAGATGTGGAGTAAAAACGGTTCGGCAAGGATACGTGTAGACGTGAAAAATAAACAGATTATTTAACATTTAGTGGAAACATAAGGTAGTGTTTTCAGAGTAGGCGTGTAGTTGTGCCCGACTTTTCTGAATGTTTTTTTATATCAATCGACTTTGCACGTGTAATTCCTACATTTATGTGTTGAATTGGGTAGTGTCTGTCCAGAAGTGCGTTTTTAAGCTCTTGCAATCTTAGCTTTCTGGCAATTTTTTGAACATTATAGTGATATGCCTTTGATAATTCTTTCCGTGTATATGTGTGTGTGTGTTTGCATATACGCACGTGACCTGAAAGTGAATCAATCTCATGTAATCTTAGCTGGAAGTTGTAAGATAACATTATTTAACTTATCTCGAAGTGTCGGTAGACTCCTGTGTATTATCATTACAAATGCCATTCGTAATTCTCTAATTTTAGGAATTTGACCTTGGAATTATAATTCACTACAACGATTCGGGAGGAATACCGCAAATCATTATTTACATTTTCCGACGCTCTAACAATTCTACCAACCTCGCCGACATAGAATGTCACTGATAATGATAGCAAAATTAATTAACATCCATATTAATTGCTACAACCAGTAACAACATTAATAACTATACAAATACCATCAGAAGTTAAAATAGACACTCTATTGATTATTAAAACTAGAATAATCATAATAATTAATTGTTTGAATTAGAATAGTAATAATGATATTATTCCACATATTGCAGTACTTATAACAATATGTGGAATAAATTTTAATAATCGCTAATTTATATCATTATTCACCATGTCTGTGTTATAGTGAAACATGAAACGGTTAATTTCCTTTATAGATTGAATATACGTCATATTTATGAATTGTATTAATCCCTGTTTGATTCAATTAATTATATAGAAAAAACTGAAATTTGGAAAGCAGTAACGTACCCATATATACTTGATTTATGAGAAAATAAGTGCGTCCTGGAATTGTGAGATGTGAATGGTAAGAATTCCAAATGCACAGAAGATGATGTGGATATGGAAGATATAATATCGATTTAGGGAATAAATTAAAGGGCAATGTATATAAATTAACTTACCGCACTAAGAGGGACAGTGAACAACTGCAAAAATAGAACCCTGAAAATGTCTGAGTACACTATAAGATTGATAATATCACTATGGCCTGTAAACCATGAAATTTTGTGCAACCTCATTGATTACTTCATATATCATTGTATATGCTTTCTTTGACATGCTACTGATAAATATTTACGAAAATTATTCTAAATTATAAGATGATGTGACTTTTATATTTTATATTTTAGATACAAACTTCCAGTATTACTTTCAAAAATATTCTTCTTAACTCTTAGCTTCTATGTCATCAAATCTTCTTTTAGAGTGTCCATTTATACATACATGCATATATTATATGAGGCAGAAAACTTAGACAGACAACAAATGTAGGCTTGCAAGACCATTTTATTACTAATTGGTTTGGACCTGAACGTTTTATCCCTTTATCACTTAGAAACGTGTTTAAATGCTTAAAATGCTAACCAGTGGTTGAAAGATCAGGAGCACATGGAGGATATGGTAAAATCTCGTATCCCAAGTCTGTGAGTTTCTTCAGCGTAATTCTTGCAACATGTGGCTTTGCATTTTTGCGGAAGAGAATTGAGCCACGCCGAGTCACCAATGCAGGCATCATTTTTTGTAAGGGAGCATGCATTTCAGCGAGTTGATTGCAGTAAACCTCAGCTGTAATGCTCTGATTGGCTTTCAGAAAGCTGTAATGGACAGAACCAATTACAGACCACCATACAGTCACATAAACATTTGTTAATGCAACTTTGGTTTTGTGAACTTTGCCGGGAGCGGGGACTCATCACGATCAAGCCATTCACTGATCATTATCGGTTATCATAAAGTATCCACTTTTCGTCACAAGTGACTATTCGCTCAAGAAGATCATTGGTGTTTCGCAGAAAGAACATCCAGCACACTACAAAACGCCTAACATTTTGATTTTCATTGAGCCGAACATTTTGATTTTCATACGGTACCCATTTATCGAGCTTTTTCTCGTTACCAATCTTCTGCACATTGCCTGAGACCGTTGCAATATCGACGCCAAGTGCCTGAGACATTCCTCTGAAAATTTGACGTGAGTTTTGTTCAACAATTATTTTTAATAGTTCATTGTCAAAACTGCACTACTGTCCTCTAATTTCTTCATCATCAAAGGTCACACCACCACTACGAATTTCTGAAACCACCTTCGTACTGTGGGATCGTTGTGTACCATTCTCTCCATGCTCTGTTGATATTGGCAGCAGTTTGGGAGGTAGTGTTACCAAGCTTGAACTCAAACTTGAAAAGTAAGCGAAGGTCCTTTTTTGTGATGTTCATAAAGAGCTTACATCAATTATTAAGTATGTCGAAATTCACCTAAAATATAATTAAAATACTATGATAAAATTGCATTTCAAATCACAACACTTAGAGCGGCCATTATTTTCGGAACAACGTGATATCAT
>NC_142929.1:160629074-160706574 GCF_046866305.1 Octopus bimaculoides | reverse complement strand
TCTTCGTCTCTCTAACTCTTTCCCTCTATACACACAGAGACATATACATATACACAAATGCATCTTTCCATGTGAATGACTATTTCTCCCTTTCTCTCTCTTTATAAATGTGTGTGTATGATTGCGTGTGCGAAAAAGTATTTGTACGTCAGTATGTGTATTTATGAACAAAGTTTGTTCTATATGTGAATATTATTGTACACGCGTTTGATATGACTCCTAGCAAACAGTTATTTACAGGCGTGTATCGTGTGATTAAAGAATTGAACTTTTTTGTTTTCAATTTTTTGTTTGTTGGTGCCAAGAAAGTATGATATTTGAACAAAATTCTACGCTTATATGTATGGCTTTGTTTCTCTAATTTAGTACTTGTTTTGTTTCTAGGCAAAATAACAGAACATCAAATTCAACTATTTCTAGACGATGTGACAACACAAAGCTTCGTTTTCTGAAAGCCAGTTGCACTATAAATAGAAGGAATAAATATGTCTTCTGTGGTTACTATGAGTATTTCTTTTACATATGTTAAACAAACTTGCCTAGACGCGTATTTTATTTTTAAAGTTCATAATAGTCTATGCATATGAAATGCAAAACATCAAAGTGTGAAACAAAACAAAATATTAGCAAGACCGTGGTGTTATTCTTACATTTATTTCGTATGAGAAGTAATGTAAACTATTATATTCATTTTATGCTTGTTAGCTAAAAGAAGAGAAAGAAGATGGAACTTGTAAACTCGATTTAGAATTGTTATATGTAGTTATGTTTTGAGTTCAAACAACACTCGATTTTGGTTTTTTTCTTCTTTCAGCGGTCGATAAAATAAATCCCAGGCAAACAATGACTTCAATGTGATGGACTATAATTTTCTCATTAAATGTCAGCACTTGTATCAATGAAATAATCTCATGTTTGACATTTGGAAAGTAATTGATTAGTCATGTACTATGTATAGAGGTTTCATGTTAAACTTAAGAGCGATTAAGATGGGGAAGGTGATGGTGATAATATTATCGATTTAAAAGTTATTGTTGGTGATATTTTGTTGTTTAACCCCGTTCTTAAACTAGATCAAATGCATTTCAGCCGTAACCAATCCTGTTTTAATTTAGCCAAACTGTACTCCAGGCAACCTTAACAAATGGATTCTCCCATTTTTTTTGAAGACGGTATGGTGTATGGAATATTTAAAGGAGTTTTCTCGTCGGAGGAACACATAGAGTAAGGGTCAAATCTTTGGATCGAATTAAATAGATGTGGATATCGAACTCACGTGGGATTTATAAATAGAAGGCTTTTGTTATAACATCGGAACCGTGTGCTTTATTATGGACAAAGCTTTGTTGGGTAAAACAAATTTCACATTCAGCAAAGTGAAAACATTTTCAGTAAGGATAACCTCGAGTCAAAAATGGTAGGGAAAACGTCTCGGATATATAAAACAGTAGATGTGAGGGACGTGAAGTCGCATTGCAGGTCTGTCCTACTGCAATTTAAGGAGAAATAACCAGCAAATCAAATGGCAGGTGTTCTTACCAAAGTTGTAATATTTCATAAAAACATTTTCTTTTACTTGCCACATTATTAATATTTATATCGAAGCACTCTTTTCTTGTTCTTTAATGAACCATAGTTAATATCTCACTGTAATTCTTAACGATGCATCGCTGTGTGATAAGAGGTTCGCTTCCCAAACACATGGTCTAGTCCCACTGCGTGGTAACGTGGGTTAGCAAGCATCAATTATCATAGCGTCAGGCCGACCGAAGCCTTATGAGTGGATTTGATATATACAAATTGAAAAAAGCCCGTACATACATACATACGTACATGTATATATATATATATATGTATATATATATATATATATATATATATATATATATATATATATATATATATATATATATACATATATATGTATATATGTATGTATGTATGTATGTATGTTTCTGTATTTGTCCCCAACCGAAACTTGACAACCGATTGTGGTGTGTTTAAGTCCCATTAATTTAGCAGTTCGGAAGTCTATTGACTTAAACCAGTAAGATATGAAAGATAACTTAGTTGTGAAAAGATATGCTTAGAGCCGTTATTACTTCTTGTAATACTCTCTACTTTATTTTGCTTGATTGCTGTTTAAAGTAGTAATACTATTTGTGCTTGTAACAACATCATAAACAACATGTGATTAAATATCGAAACTGATATATGAATATTTCTGCAACTGACATTCATTTTGTGTAAAATATCAGAGGCTTCTTTCTGTGATTTGTGGAACTATTTTCTGTTATTTTGTTTCTTCATCAGAGAAACTTTGTTAATTGCATTAAAATTTTATCAATAGCTTTATTTAATTTACATGCTTATTGAGTTTTACAAATCACTCAATATTTTATTAATGTGTTTCTGAATATCGCTAATAATTCTGCTTTCATTCATTTAATATTTAGATCCAATTATTTATTTACAAGGGTTGTGATATGTTTTACCTTTACATATATATATATATATATATATATATATATATATATATATATATATATATATATATATATATATATATATATATATATATATATATATATATATATATATATATATATATATATATATATATGTATATATATGTATATATTTTTATATGGATGTATGGATGTATATATACATATATATACATACGGGCTCGAGTTTCTTGGTATTTACCCGTCCTCAGCGTACGACAATCGCCATATATATATATATATATATATATATATATATATATATATATATATATATATATATGCATTTATAATACATATATACATATATATATATATATATATATGTGAGTGTGTATATATATATATATATATATATAAACTTTGATAGGTTTCGGATAGTATTGTCACAAGTTATGTCTAACTTATTCCCACCACCTGGCGAAGTCATTCAAATCAGGGTGTGGACATGACCAACTCAAGTAAAGAGTTATTGTTTATGGAGACATATCCCGGTATAGGAAATTTATCCGGGTTTCTTGAACTTTATGGGGTCTGTTTCTGTTTTAAAGAGAGCGGAGCCAAGTGAGGTGAAATCATTGTGCCGTATTGTTGTTATGAGATGCGAGTGTGATGTATGTTATGACCAGTTCCTGCTGAAATGAAGGTAGATGACATCAGTGTTGGCGCGCTGTTCAAATCTCTCAAAATGTCATCAAATTGATGCAGGAGTTGCGTTCGGCAGTTCGTTCCATTACGGAACCCATATTGGTCGGGATTCAGCACACTTTAACTTTCAAGAAAGTGGTTTATTCGTGATCTCACCTTCCACTGAAATACCTTGATGATAGGAGAGGTGAGTGAGATCGGACGTCAGTTCATTGCAAAGGACTTATTTCCTTTCTTGAAAACTGAGTCAACAAACTGGGACAGAATGTTTCCAGGAATATAGCCAGCATCCAGTTAGTTCCTCCACAAATAAGCAAGAGAAGATACAAGTTGGTGTCTACAAACCTTAAGGATGCAAACAGAAACCTATCAGTTCCTGTTTAATTTCGTTTATTGCAGCTAAGAATGAGGGGTGCCAAACCTTATGCCAGATACAGTGTGTTGAGGATTAACAGCACTGATACAGCACAGATCGGCCATAACAAGATTGCTGAAGATATCAGTATTGTTCCTGCATGGTTTTGGCATTATCTTGGAGAGTGCCATTATCATTAATCAGAATGCCAACAGTGCAGACAGTGACTTTTGGTTTTTCGCAAAGGGGACACTTTGGGGGTTGAGTTTGGTTCTCTCAATAGCTCATTTCTCCTCAGCTGTTCTTTGGTTATTGATGATGGTCTTCATATATCATCACAGGTCTTGGTGGGTATTTAGCACATATGATTGTGACAGTGTCTACAAAGATCTGCCAAGATGTTTTAATGGTAGAGGAGGTGCATGCATGTGTGAAAGACCAGTCAGCATGAGTCAGCTCGTTCATGACTGCATCCCAGTTGGCATTATTGAGATCAATGATATCAAACGGATGGGCTGGAGAGAGGTCACGAGTATTAGTTTTCGGCTGGTGAAGTTTCAGGTTACTGAGAACCATGCCTGAAAAAGTTTTTTTTCCACTATAATATTATGTATAGTGTTAGTGTGGTGTTAGTGTGGTTGAATACATATAGAGAGACTTTTTCACTTCGCGAGCGTTATACTAATCCATCTGTTTGTTTTCTACACCATCTGTCTTCGTCTTTTGTTTTTTTTCTGTGAATTCTCCCTATATATATATGTGTGTGTGTGTGTGTGTGTGTGTGTGTGTGTGTGTGTGTGTGTGTGTGCGTGCGTGTGTGTGTATGTGTATATGTGTGTGTGTGTGTACGTATATATATACATATGCATATATATATACATATATACATTATTATAATAAATATGAGTTCACCGCTGAGTAATTTTCGTTATTCATAAGTGGCTGCGATGAACGATCTAGATTTAAAGTATGTATATAAATGTGAACATTGTACTCATATCCTGAAGTTATATCCCTGATCTAGAAATCAATTGATCCAAGGCTAAACCTTTTTAAAATGTTTTCCTTCATTTTCATCACTTTCAGCTCGTACCTATGTGATAAATAAGGTAGTTACTAGACATCTTCTTCTACCATGTGGTGCGACCATGTAATTTGTCATTATATATATAAGCAAAAATTTAGATTCAGATGAATTAGGTACTTCAGTTGAGGCACCAAGATTTAGTACGGCATTTTCCATAGAGCTTCAAAATAAGGTAATTAGAATCAAAATGAGCAACAGGATATCCAGAGGTAATGCAGTACGATCGTTTCAAGCGACTCCATTTAATTGCACAATGCAACCATTACATGAGTTTCATTTATCTTCTCTATCGATGTTAATAAGGTATATATACTTTATCATGGTTTTAGTGATTAAGCTGTTTTATTCCTTTTCCTTTTCTATGATGTTCTACCCTAATCCACAGATACACACAACTTATATAATAATATATTTATTTATATTTGTGCATATACGATAGTTAATGTATATAGTTGAGTATACATAGAAACACATACCTATTAACATTCCTATATATCTACATATACATATATAAATAATCATATATGTATTTATTTCCTATATATGTATGTGTGTGTGTGTGTGTGTGTGTGTGTGTACATATATGCACACACGCACATATGAGAATGCAAGCACTTCTCTAATGATGATACATTTGCACGAACACAGAAACAAATTTACATAGACAGACATATGTTCATGATATATATTTGTACACCATATGCATGTATGAACGGTTGCCAATTGGCAATATATACAACTAAAGAGAAAGACAAAGATATTTTGTTCAATTGCTGGCCATTTGACAGGTGTGATATGATAATGAAACATGCCGCCTCACAAATGTATAGAGTGAAGACACACTCCTCTTCAAATATTAACTTACATAATACTGAATCACAGTCATAATCACAGGTGATAAATTCGAGCAAATACAATCAGCATATTAAGCTTTAAGGAAAATATATCACCTTATAACACCATTCGTAAGACTGACATTTGAAATTCCTTCATTGTCTGAATTGTTTTATCATGTTAGCTTGAATCACTGTATCGTAAATCCACTGGCTTGATCTCTTTTCTGTTTATCTTATAAATACTTCATACCAGATGCTTCACTAAATGTAGTTTTAGCAAAAACTGAATGGATGCATATCTATCAAAATATACCTGGAATCAAATTTCAAGCAAAACTTTGTTTTATATGCATAGCAATACGCTGTAGATTAATACATCTGGGAATATGGACAATAATATATTAAAATATTTTAGGTTCTATTATGTTTAACACGAACAACATACTTTCCGTCCAGTATAGAGTAATAGATTATAAGTTAATAACTGGTTCAATGACATAACTAGTACATGATTTATAAATTTATGCAGTTCGATATAGCAGAGTTCTATCCATTTGTAAATGAATTTCTTCGTGAACATATAGTAGATATTTTATTCGTCTTAGTGCTTTTGACAGTAACAGCGTTGTGCACGCAAGGAAATCTTTCACAGTAGTTCTTTCTTAAGTTATCTACAAACCTAGGAATTGTTGAGCTGATTATGAAGTTGTATAAGGCAGCTGAGGTTTAACATTTCAGGATTGTATAACTTAGACATTCTTGGATGTGAGGCTGCTATTCAGAATCCGTTATTTAAAATGTTGATAAACTATTTTGCAATTTAGAAACACCTATATAGTGGATGCTATAAGGAAAACGGTCTATAATTGTATACATGGAATTGACATTTAAGTTCGGAGTAAATGATCATCTAATTATTGTTAATTTCTTAGCTATATCAACAGAATAAAGTACTGTTAATTAGACCCATTATGCTGATTCTAAGGTCAAATTGCAGTTCAGTTTTAAAACTGATGTCATTTCCTCAAAATTCTTTGAATCTTACTAAATAACATAAGAGCATATCGTAGTTACATTTTACGAAGAATCACTTTAGGCGTGGAGATATAAAATGCTATGATGCATCACATACAAAAAGTAATCATACATTAAAAAAGTAAAACTATGGAGGTAATATGTTATATGGTTTAACTTTTCTTACCAATATTCGCTAAACATTACTAAACTTTCACAACAACCATTTTTTCAGAGAGAATAGAAAAGATATGATCTTCATATAAAAAGCTATAGTCTGTAATTAGACAATGCTGCCCCATGCTCTACATTAACATAAGAAAATATAAACAGCTCAACCAAGCAGGTTTATATGTTTAATTACAAGGGGCATAAAACCTGCCCTATCATGAGCATTTTCTTCCTAAAACTTTTGATCATCGATCGAAGAGCAATCATTCCGAAATAGTGAAAAATCCTATACAGTGAAACTTGTTTTAGAAAGGAAGCTTGTACATTTTGAGAACATTCAGAAACACAGAAATTCGGCTCACCACATCTGTTCAAATATATATGGTGTTTAAGGGATGAAAATATTAATAATGAGAAAATCGATTCCTCTATTTCGGAACACGCGTCAGCTTATATCCATATCTCGAAAAAATATTATCTTTGTATCTCGGAGAGATATAATATCCTATTACAGCTTTTTGTAAATTTAACGAAAATTCGGAAATTGTGGATATAATATTTATTTCCATCGATATTTATTTAGGAATGTCTAAATACAAATCGCCAGAATTGTTTATTTTCTGCGTAATTGATTTGCCATTCCCAGGCACATATACACAAATTATAAAATATATGCTTTTATGTTCGCCCAAACTACAAAAAATAATAACCAATCTTTCTTCATTGTGTAGTTTCCACATACAATGGAGAAAACATCAAAATATTATGTGCTTTTGAAAGTGAATAGATGAAAATACCACGTGTTCCGCATACAACAATTGCAGAGATGAAAATCCTACGCATAATCTGTTGAAATAACTAGCAACAACGCTAGTCTCAATGAGTAATCATATCTCGATGCATTCATGAATATTCATATTTCTCTATTCTTCCAGTTCTTTTTTATTTGTTTACATATTTGGTAATATTTGTGTCCAAGTAACGACGGGAAGGCTTCAGATTCAATAATTCATAGTATTTCTTCATGTGTTCAGTATTTCGTTTTTCATTCTCTCTCTCTCTCTCTCTCTTTCACACCCTGCCCAACATACACGTACCCCCCCCCCCATATATATACTTACTTGGATTACTCTATACTGTTTCCTTCATCTTTCTCTAATTCCCTTTTCCCCTCGCTCCTTCACCATTTCCATCTGTCTCTCCTCTTTCACTTTTTCTCTCACTCGCTCGTTGCTCACACGTGACCATTGTCCATCTTCCTTTTCCTCACGTGACTATCTTCCTCTTCCTATACGAACGTTTAAACGAAGGGACGTGTTTTTTTCTCTCTCTTCTATCTTTTCAAAACTGTTTTCTCCCAGCGTTCACTATTTTCCTCTCATTCTGGTCTAACGAACCTCCATGTTTGTTTTCTTTCGACTGCCTTGTATATCACCACTGTCATTTTATTTTTTTCAAATTTGACCATCCATAAATGCTAAATTTCATTTTAGAATTTATGGAGGCAACTGCCTTTGAAAACTCATATTGTCGTTGAATACTCGAAATGAGGAGTAGATACACAGCCGACAACTGATGAAGGGTGCTTTTTCTGTGTTAACTTGTCCTGTTTTCCGAATCTTCTCGTACGTATTTCATGTTATGTGCACCATTAGTGACGTCCTGTGCCCATATATGCATATATACACACAAATATGTATATATATATGTCCTATTTTTCTTTCATTCTTTTATATTTTTTAGCTCCAAGGCTGTGGTTATGCTGGGACACAGGCAAATATCTATATCTATACATGTGTATATATGTAGATATATCTGTGTATATATATATATATATATATATATATATATGTATGTATGCATGTATGTATGTATGTATGTATATACATATGTATGCATGTGTGTAGGTGCTATCATTACTCATTCCTACCGCTAGTGGTTGAGAACAAATAAGTCAAATTGAAAAATTAGAAGAGTTTACATGAAGCATTTTTCAATCAAATTTAATACACTTAACCCGTTTCGTTTCTGTTGATTTTCAAACGTGTAAGTTTTGAGAAACGCAGTGTTGCCTCATAAAATGGATCTTTCTGTCCGTTGTTCTAAAACGCTGTTTGTGGCTGAGTTCGCTCCCTGTTAACATACGGCTTGATTTGTGATTGGTGAGATAAAATAATCTGTTGTCCACTCTCTGCTACGTCTGTGTATTACGGCCACCCATGCAAGTAGGTCACGTGAATACTTCAATCCAGCTGATATGTCATATGATAGTCATAACTATAGCAATGATTGTTGGAATCTGCGCCCTTACTTAGGGGTGTTCGAGGCTTTGGTTTTTGGCTAGTAGCTCTAGAAGCAACTATTATGTTATTCATTCAAAGCATCGTGACCTTTCGGTATCATACATATGCACATTTAGTGAATGATTTATTACTTCTAATCAAAATGTGGTCAGAACTGTCGAAAAAGAATAGTACTTTTACACTCTATGGAAAGCATAACTGAAATGTCTAACTGCTGTTAAAAGTTGTTGAAAATAATAATAAAAGTAATCCTGTCAAAATTTAAAATTATACAGTGCGGTTTTTGTATGATTTGGAGACCACGTTTATTCTCAATCGTTAGCTTGGAAATTTGCATGTATGTCACCTACATGGTAATGAAGGCGAAATAGAGTGAAAGAGGAATCTGGAATCCACCGAAGCTGAATTATGTGGACATATATGGTTTATGATTAGCGAGAAATATGTTTGCTGCAGTCAAGTAATCAATGAATTAGGACAGTAATTTAATTGTCTGAACTTAATTTGTGGAGAGAAATTGTTTTGACTTGTTTTCTCTATGGGGTAGAATCAATCGTTTCGGAACATCGAATAAGGAGTCAGTAATTGGAAGTTTGATATCTCTCAGGAGAAATGTATTGACTCCCTACGAACTGAATTTCAACAGACTAGTTGCTTAATACGACATTGTTATTGGTTCATTCGTTCCAGATCATCTCCCTCTCTCTAATGATAAGCCAAACAGCTCCAATTTACAAATCTTTTAGAAATAATGTCCAGTAATTTTAGTTATCGATAGAAACAATGCTATTTTAATCTGTCGTTGAAACAATACTTTCTATCGATTTTAACATCGCATTTCTTTTTATTTCTCTAAACAAGATGATACATTAAAAACATTCCGAATTCTTTTATTAGATTTACATAATGTAAATCTAATGGTGAAATAATATTTCTTTGAAATTTGTTCATTTAATGAATGTGAAGATTTGCATGTCAAAGCATTTCATTTTACATTTCATTCAAATATATTCCATTCTTGGTTAACACATCTACTAAAATCATCTTCATTACGTGCACAAGCACACATACATATATATACAAATACTATCAAACAGACGGAGACTCACATACATAAAAAGAAAAATTCACAAAGCGCAAACAAGGAAACCGGAACACTCATGGATACGCAGGCATACACTTTAACATTTTAAAAGAATTTTGTCGAAAATTAAACTTTTAGATTTAATTTATTCTTTATCGGTTAAATCTATTGATTCCTACAAATATAAGTTTTGGTTGTATCCTTTGGCCAGAGACAAATTGTATTTTAGTCTTAGGAAACTTTAATTTAAAACTGTTGAAGAAAGATAACTTCTACGCAAATTTTATTACGTATAATTAAACATAATTATAGTTCTAACTTGATTCTTCATACTACTTCTTACACAGTAAATCAACTGAGGAATTGGAAGAACAGTCGTGCGGATATAAATTGATTTATAATTGTGAGGCATTTTAGAGGTATCTAAAAGACAATCCACTATCAACACCACCATCAAAAAATATAATCCTTACTTTTAATTATTTGACCTGATATATTCCTTTTGGCATCAAACGTACTGAAACCCTTTATATAATTTTTTTTTATTTCAAGAATACGAAGCAAAGTATATTCATATATTTGCTAGCATGTTGAAATGTTATGACGTTATCGAATCGCATTCATTAGGGAATAGGAAAATGAATGAAAAACAATTCGGTTGAAAATTGTTTGACTTCTATTTTCATTCGCCCCTTTCATAGAGAAACATTCGCGTTCATACGCATACATTCATTAACCGTAGAAGTATGCAAACACACACACACACACACACACACACCCCACACACACACACACACAAACACATACACAAATACGCGCAAACATACAAACACACAGGTACCCTAATATAAATGTATAAGAGAGAGATGAATATATTTAAACTTTTAAAGATTACTTCGTTTTTGTAGCTGGTTTGCATGGTTCATTATGTGAGTTCGCGTGTTGAAGCAAATTTTGTTGTGACTGGCGATAGTCATATTGTCTTAAAGCCTTATTATCTAACACACTCACCAGCTTATATTTAATTTATCGTATGACAATTATCGATAAGCAGAATTGTTGTAGAACCGCACAAGAAATGCATAAGATGTGTTGTTAAATACAGTATTTTACTTCCTAAATACAAATCAAATCGTTGCTAAAATTAGCAGTTGTGCATCTGAGTTCGATAACGTATTGCATCACACAAGTACTATCGTTGATTTTCTCCATCTGTATTCTGCTTCTTATTTTTATCTGACGAAAGTTTGGTTACATTGCACGGTACAAAGTTGAAGGAGAACTCACAGTATACATCCGGGTAAATCATACCCACTATATCTCAGTGGGACAAGTCTTTTTACATAACCAATACAACGCTGCGATTGCTGCTGCTGATATTGACAATGGTCAGAGGCCGAATGTCTTGTTTTAGTAACTTCCTGGACTGTACAACTTAGTTTGTACTTGTCAAACTCGGGCTTCGAGGTTGTTCGGCTTATAAGGATATCATATTGATCAAGTTCATCCTGTCTTGAGTAGTCGCCTAATCTTATGCGAAAAAGGTGCTTCATTCTTTTGCTTACAATTCAAGATTACCACTTTACTTGTCAACAAGCAACTTATTAACGAGTTGAAAGAGTTGGAGAGGAAAGCTCTATGCATTTTAGCCCTTTCTCCTTTTGGCCTACTGTACCTTGTGCTATACAAAAAAGTGAACTTTTTCGTGGTGTTGCACAGTAGTGCTAGTGGCTGACGTTTCCCTTAATGGCTAACTTGTACTGCTTTCTGCGGGTCCTCAATTCCTACAGAAGTCTTTGTGCCATGGTAGTTCTGCAGTTTTACGTAGCAAATGCTATTGTATCTGTGCAGGGCTTTATGTTATTTACTACTTCCGTACAACTGAATCTGACAAACGTGTATCTAATAGTGATTGTTGTCATTGCTTCTTTCAATCGACCGTCAGTGACGCACATAGGCGTTGTATGTATGACCTTGTATACATCGTGTTCAACGTGCGACCACTCATTCTTTGGAAGCGATTTAACCAGTTCAATTACTTTGCATGGTATCGGGAGTGGTGAGACATGGAGGAACTCAGCACGATGGAATGCGTCCTGCCATGCTCTCTCTTAGTTTCACCAGGATATGTTCCTTTACGTTGCACCTGATTCTCAACGCATTTCTCTCTGGCCTGATGGATTTTTAGGTCACGGAGTTTCTTGCATTCTCTGACGGAGAGGCACCGTTTTCTTTCTCCCCTTTTCATTTGAGTGAGGGAATAATTTCTGTGTACTAGATAATTTGTAATATATATATATATATATATATATATATATATATATATATATATATATATATATATATATATATATATAGCATATCAAATTTAAAATCATATTTTAAAATGTATATTGCAAATATGCTAATTTAAAACTGGTAGGCATGTATACTTAGTGCGGTATATCTAAGTTTGGCTTACGGGATGATTGATGGTAAGTATAAATATTATTTGGTGAGTAGTTGAGGTAGATGTCAGCTATATTCAGAAACGTGGTTATACAGTTTTACTTATCTTTGACATTATGGATAATAAATACGCCATCGAACGAAGCACAGTATGCAATTAGTATGTCTTATGTTTACTCTGTTTTTGGTGTGTCAGTTTCTGAAATATTTGTTAAAAAGTATATTCGAATAATATTGGTTAAATATTGAATAATAATATCGAAGGAAGCGCACAGTTAATAAATAGAGATGCGTACAGAAATATGTAAGTATTCTCAAATTTGTGGAGAGAAAGGTTTTTTTTCTTTTTCGTATTTTTTTTTTTTTTGAAATGTAATAAATTGTAAATATATTAGTACCATATTTGTCCAAGTCTAAGTTCATATGTGGAAATAGCAGCTGAAGAAGTAGAAGTAATCCCTATAAATATTGTCCTTACAATATACGCCTGTGCAACGACGTTACTCTTCGCTAAGATTAACTTAACCAATACAAAATGTGCTTAAAACGAATCTGTCCCTTCGATAACAAAAGTCATTATTGCATGAAAATAACATTGAAAAAATATATATTTAATTATGTGATAGTTGTTACAAATTGTTGGCTTACAAACAAAGCTACAACATTATATTTTCAGTCTTCTTCGCAAGAAACAAACCAGTCGAAGAATTAAATTCGACATACTTTAATCAAACTTTATTATGAACTATTCACTAACAGTTGCTTACACACGCCATCACCATCTTATCATTCATACTATATGGTACCCTATTATTCACTTTATGCAGGGATTACAACAGTATTTGCAGCATATAATATCATTTGCCGCATATAAAATAATTTTTTAAGCTCCTATTGACGAAACATTTACGCATAAGTTTTTAACTATGTGAAGTAAGATTGTAACAGTTACGTATAAGTTTTCAACTATGTGAAGTAAGATGTAACATTTTAATGCACTCTTGAATGCATTAGAAAAGCATGTAAAATAAAATGACTTTAAGCAGCAATGTAATCTTAGTCACTCTATTGATTTGTCATTTCCTCTCTCATTCCATTTGCAACCCTTTTTAAAATTATTGATTTCTTACAAAAGAGACGAAGCATCTGGATTCTGAGTTCAATTTTGGAATGAAGTATTGAGAATGACAATCGAGAAAAAAATATTGAGTGAAACAGTATTGGGTTCGGCGTTTGCTGCTATTATAAGTTAATGTCATGAACTGGATAACTTAAATAAAATAACGTTGCTACTGCTTCATGTAAGTTAACTCTGCTTCAATAATGTGATGTGATCTACTGCAATTATTCTCGCATTCCGGAGTGAACAAAAATCGGAATGAATATATCGAATTTGCCGATTTAAACAGGGGATATCGATTATAGTATTTTTTTCAAGTTAAATCCAATTTTGCTGGTCTCATTTAGCAATCAACTT
The DNA here is from genome assembly GCF_046866305.1 of Octopus bimaculoides. NCBI lineage: Eukaryota > Metazoa > Mollusca > Cephalopoda > Octopoda > Octopodidae > Octopus > Octopus bimaculoides. Next base: position 160,692,644 of record NC_142929.1, on the reverse strand, counting down.
ATGATGCTTAGCTAAATCTACATAAAAAATATCCAGATATAAGCTACGTTAACTCTGAGTAAATTATTCGATAATGCTAGAAAAATAAGAAAAATATAGAGACGAGCAAAGAATAAAATTTCTATTTTTTCTTTGCATTTTATACATTTCGTGTAGATATTGTAAAATGGTGATGTTTATTGCCAAAAACAAAATATTTAAGACATAATATCTAAAATTACAATAAATAATAATGTATGTAGTCGTGGTCGATATGGAACTTTTTCTGTGTAGAATTGCATATAATTAATGTTAATAGTGGCTGACTGGCGCCACCTTTCCAATACCATTGAGACTTTATGTAAATACAAGACAAATATATTCCACAAATATTCAGACATACGCAAATGATTTAAGTTCTAAATTTTAGCCTTCGCTTGTGCTGAAATACTCATTCATCGCTAATAAAATGTCAGTTGGTAAATCATAAAAATAGGCGACAAAGACGAGTACTAAATTAAATATGTTACATAATATGAGTGGAATTTATTAAAACATTCTGTGAGTAACATTAAGTAATACAAAAAGATTTAAGCTTATAATAACGTTTAAAATTCAATTACGATTTCAATACATCAGGGTGGGGTTAACTTATATGAATGTCTGAGTGTATGTGTGTGCATATTATCTTTTATTTTTTTCAGTCATTTGACTACGTCCATAATAGCACACCAACTTGAAAATATATCCTTTCAGCTAGATATTCAGATATATACATATATGCAGGTCGATATTTACAAGTGTGGTATATGGCATATACTATTCCTGCTGAATAATCATAACATTTAGTGTTGACTACCAGGTCTTAAAATTCTTAAGCCATGGCACAGAAGCCTGTCACGTTTGTCTGTACTTGGCATTCGATTACTAGTAATAAAGATGCGACAGCGTTTCATCCTCTGTCACCAGATTGTCTGTATAACTGCAAGAAATATCTAGTAGATCAGAGCAGATTTCAAACTCTTTATTCTTCAAATCGGGTGTAAGTTTGCGAGGTATCCACGTTGCAAAAATCTCCACCATGTTCTGTCGTGCATTGTGAGATGTGTACCACTAGTTGAAGTTGATGGCATACCACTAAGCATTTACAAGCCGTGTTTTAACATACCTCGAATGAAATTTTGAAACATGTTACTTCATTTAAAAGGTTAATAGAAGTCATCTTATATAGGGAATGTAGCTGTTCTTTATAATGAAATCGAACCATCACGTATGTGCTCCATCTTTTGTTCGGTCTATATCTTATGTTGTTTCGAATAAGAGCAAACTTTTTATTTAATCTATTAGAGTTAATATGGATTATGTGCAACTTCTGTTACTTTTTCTTGGGGCAATATTGGCCAGAGTAAATGAACAACTGTCTTTCAATTAGTAAGTTGGAATAGTACCGGTTTGCAGAAACGCCGCGGGCTTTCTTTTCAGCATTACAGTGCTCGATATTGCTAAATAGCATTGGTTTCTCCCTTTCTCTTTGGCAGGAGGCAGTATATCTAAAAGGATGGAGGATATTCGATTAATTCGAACTTATAATAAGTTTTTTTTCTGACCTTACATTTATGAAAAGCGATTTGACTTGCGGCAGGATTAGAGATCAGACACTTTAAGTGCTGTAACTAAATAAGAAAATAAATTATTTCGTCTGGCTTATATTTTGTAATTCAATATTGTTGAAAAATCTTATAGTTATATTTCATTTTTAAAAAACTTAATATAGTTTTCCACTTCGTGTACTCGACTGATGTCTTTGAGGACATAAAGTAAAAAATAGCAATCGAGAACTTCGTCACAGAAAATAATGTTTTGTATTGCATGAAAATCATGAAAAAATACACTTTAAATGTATCAGCAGAATACGAAAAAGGAAATGTAGTTAACTTAAAGTTTTAATATTCAGAATTAAATTCCTTCTAGTGTCAAAACTTCTCCATTACAGCGATATACTGGAATTATACTGAATCAGCTACATGACTCCTGTCTAGTACATATATATTCTATTTTATTAAAATACGAAATCATTGATGTGAAAATAAACATCTCAGAAAATACAATATAGAGACTAAAAGAGAATAGCTAGTATGTATTTTTAATTGTAGATGCAATATATAGAATACATGAGTGTTTCTTCAAGTAAAATAATGGAATTGTCAATTTTATCTATTATTTCCGAAAATTGTATTACAACTAATGCAAAGATTTTACAAGATGTTAAATTCTGATCTTACTAGTAGAGTCGTTATTCAATACTTTGAAAGCATTCGGTGAAAGTATGCTAAACTTTGTATAATTGCACGGGGACATATTTGTCACATAACAACTATATCTGCAGTCCTTATTTCCAAAATAAAGAATACTTAAAACATAATTATTTTTTTCTTTTACTCATGTTTATTGAAAAGGAAATACGTTATGTGTTTCAACAACTTTGCTTTCATTGCACTAATGTATCGATGTACAATCCCAACAATATATATATATATATATATATATATATATATATATATATATATATATATATATATATATATATATATATATATATATATATACTTATATATATATGTTTATATTTATATAACATCGTATATATTTTCAAATGTGTATTATAATGGAAGCATATATTTTAAGCAAGAATTTGGAAATACAGCAGAATTATATTTCTATAATGCAATCTGCATAAGATGTGCTTTGAAGATTACATGCATATTTTATGCAAATATTTGTAAAATAAAACAGAAACCAAAAGCTGTAAGATCGAAGACAAATTCACATGGGAAAAGATGAGTCGATTCCATTGACTCCAGTGTTCAGTTGGTACCTATTTTCACGATCCTGAAAGGATGAAAGGCTAATCAACTACGACATAATTTGAACTTGGAACGTAAAAGCGGACGAAATGATGCTAACCATTTTGACCGGCGCCGTAATAATTCTAGGCAGTGTTACTTCAGGCGTATGCTTCTCTTAATTCAGAGGCCAGTTTAGTCTTAGTGTGCTTGAACCATAGCCATCACGCCGACCAAAATGCATAGCCGCATTTCGTCTGTTTCTACGCTTTGAGTTCAAATTCTACGGAGGTTGACTTTGCTTCTCATTCTTTCAGGATCAATAAAATAAGTACCAGTTGAACACTGGAGTCATTATAATCGACTTAATTCCTCCCCATGAATTGCTGGCCTTGTGCAAAATTTGAAATCTATATTATCGTGTATTGTATAGCGCATTTTTTTGTAATTTAGTTTTTCATTTCATTAGCGAACATACCGGGATCACATTCTCGCTCTCTCTTCTCTCTCTCTCTCTCTCTCTCTCTCTCTCTCTCTCTCTCTCTCTCTCTCTATGTAACTAGCTAGCTATATGCATAAACAGATTCTATACGTTTCTCTGCGAATATTCGTGTAAGTGTGTATATACACATATATATTTGTACAGGTACCCCTACCCCACCCTCAGCCTAACCCACACTCCACCCATGCCTTCCCCACCTCCCAACACCCTCACATCACACCACAGCAATACCCTCGCATCACACCACGCACACACTACAACTGACCAACTACTTTCTCCCTTTCTCCCTTTCTCCCTTCCCCATTTTCACACTACATACGTCAAGATCACCAGCATTCTACCTCCCACACACAGCCCCTCGTTCCCGATCACCGTTTGTTATCTCCCCCTTTCTTAGCTCTCCTGAAAAAATAATTTCTAACTTCCGGTCAGCCATTGTTATGATCGACCATTATTATGATCGGCCATTATTATGATTGACCGTTGACTGAACACTATTCAATTTTTTTTTTCTCCGTGTTTTTCTCCTTGTCTCCGTATTCTTTCTGTTGAAGAGCGTAGCTCGAAACGTCAAAGACTTTCCGTATTCCCGAGCGTCATACTAATATATCCTTTTGTTATTTACACCACCTGTCCTCGTCTGTTGTTATTATTTGTATATTCTCCCATATATAACCAGACACATACACGAGCGCGTTTTGTCATATGGTATATTTTGGGATGTAAATAAATTCTGGAAATTCTGACTGTATAAATCCACTGCAAGTATTTATTTATTTCTCTCTTTGCCTTCTAATTTTGCTTATAAATGAATAGTGAAGCAATGGAAATTATTTCCACTGGTGTATATCTTCAACCGCTGTCATGCTGTCGGAATAATTTTAAGGAAAGAAAGGAATGTTTATTTTGTCAATCTTTATACACGAAATAGCTTATTGTTGAGTCTTTAGTTAATGCGTCATTCTTAAGGTGGTATTGTGCCAACTTGATGGAGATGTTCTTCAATATTTTACAGAATCATTGTAACGTTTTTAATGGTTAGTGAAAATCTGAAGAGAGGAAGTGTTTATTGTTTACTCGTTTTTCATGAGGTCGCATCAAAATGTTTGGATTGACAGTTACTGTTTCAGAGTTCGGGCAGGCCTATACATTCGTGATGACCCATGCTTTATTACTAAAATTTAGCTGAAGAAAATTGCGGTAATACTAAGGAATCAACTGAACCTGTCATGCAGGTTTGGCATATATTTTAACATTCATTTTCTTAGAAATGAATTTAATGCTACACGAATCTTTTATGTACACATCTAACTCTTTGAGAGAAACACCCAACTTGAGTAACTATGAAGACAAAGTGTCATCTTTAGATCTATTTTAGACTGTCAGGACAACTGATAGGTTTCCGGAACTGAAAAATTTACTGTAAGCGCATATGCTAGCGGGTAGATAATATGATAAAGGGATAAGGAATTGTTCAAAAAGGTGACAGTTTACTACTACATTCTTGAAATTGTCAGTAATATTAAGAGAAAAATCGAGATATACTTAAAGTGAAAAAAAATAAGGCCAAGTTATTACAATAAACATACATAACAAAGCTATGTGCGAATTATGGCTCAATATTATTGAGCAGACGGAATTCCTAAAATTAAATTACTCTAGATATATATGATTAGTTATATAGAAATTAATTGAAATGGAAAGTATTTAGACACAAAAGATAATTTCTAACCGTGTTGAAGGCAGAAAAACACAAAGACTAAGAACATTAACTCTATTTATATTAGAGAAGTTAACTAAATGGAATGTATAACATTTTTTTATTGAATTGCTGTTAACACTAGAACAATAATTCGTTACGCATATTAAAGAGTCTAGATTATGCCCGTGAAATTTTAGTTCTTCTATAGAACATGAATTACAGCTATCCCCAGTAAGCATAAATTGACCACAAAACTGAGTAATCAATAGTTATGTTTTTTTTTAATTGCAATCTAATTTAACTAGTAAATCGCAAAGACACTTTCTTTTGTTTTTCAGGAATGCATATGGTCAGGCTTCTAAATTTGGATGGACTTATTTACTATAATGAACTTTTATTTAGTTAAGATATGTTTGTGGAATATTTTAAGATCTAAAGGTATACTCACTGCGTGTACTAAGGAGAAGGAAATTCACTTTTAAAATTCTCGCGTCAAGGATTCCGCTAAGGAGAAACACTGGTCAGTGACGGTGACTTTACATTTTTTGCCAAAAGTGGGAATTTTCTCTCAATAGTAACTTCCCTGAATGTATCTTTAGAAATATGTTACATAATATATATATATATATATATATATATATATATATATATATTCCTAATCGCTTGGCGTTAATGCTGGTACTTTTATTCTGACCGGGCGGTCTACCAATGCAACTCAGTCAATGACGCTAACAATCTTAAGATAAAGGTACGACTTTGAATCTGTTCAGAGTTATCTCTCTCCGGTATTTCCAATTAAGAAAGGCTAAAGAGCCACAATCGCGCCTGGAAATCAACTCAGAGAGAGCAGAGGGTAACTATGTTGGTTTCCCACTTTTTACCATAAGAGATAATTTTTTTTTCTCCTCGGTACCTGCTGTGAATTTGCATTTAGAAGATAAAATATGTCACAAACATATTTTAGCTAACATAAAGTTCCTTTATTTCTCATCACTACTTGAAGCTGATGCTGTTATTCACACACTAAATTATTTCTGAGATATTGATTATTTAAAAGGCATTCATTCTGCCCATATTTTAAATGGCATAGTATTTGGGTCATTATCTTATAAAACATTATTTATTGTATTAGTATTATACATACTAACAGTAGGGGACTTCAACATACATTTATTTGTGTACAATAAAGGCCTGCATACATTTTTATTCTTGTATCTAGGATGGTCCCAACCATTGAGTTGTTTCCGAATAAAATACACAGTCCTTCGTTTACGAAGAAATTTCCGAGCTTTTTTCTCTTCCCCTCTGTCTTTTCGTCATTACCTTCACAGAAGCCGAAAAGAGTAGCGTTCCTATGTAGACCATTTCAGAAAACGCTTCTTAATGTGGTACGCGATGTTAGGTTGTTGCACTGAGTCTGTGGTTTCCATGGTTATAAGAAAGTCGTTATGGCTGTCCTTATTTACTTCCGAATTCAGTAATTGTTCTCCTAATTCATAACATATATACATACTTTCTCGATATTTGGTTGTTCTTTATAGTGAAAATAAAAGATTTGTTGGGGATCATAGAGAAAATATATGAATATAAGCTAGAAATATTTATTTGCATAACTTCTATATCATCCTTATCATTTAAACCTTTAAACAAATACATTACTTCTAAAGTCTTTAGACATAAATACAGTTCAACATATATTCATAGTACGGGCATAATTTTGCCAAATATTCTTTAGTTATTTTAACTCCATCTGAATTTTAGCGCCAAATTCGCGTAACCCAAGAATTACTCTCAATGCCAGGTACATTTTAAGCTTGTGCAACGTGTCTAAATCGAATAAAGCTCAGTAGATATTCTAAATTAAATTGACTGACAATCTTAGATCCTTCCAAATCGTTTTCATTAAATTTGGTCTAAAAAGGTATGCTATAGTTTCTATGTAATTACGTCCTAATTTTCACAACAACTGTAACTTACTAATAAATGCAACGTTGTTATGTGCATTCAATTGTTTACGTTTACAGATACAGAAATTCATACATACAAAAATATCTGTGTATGTGTGTGTTAGCTTTAGTGTGTATGTGCGAGTACGTGTGTGTTTGGGGTGTGTTTGTGTGTATTTACATGCATACAAACAAATCATACAAATATATACATATAAAGAAAAATCAGAAGTTATCCGTAGTAGTATATTCTGAAAATTGTAATCTCATGAAAGCAAACGTTTTAGGTTTAATCCAAGAAAGGATATTCAGATTGCAGGCAATCTATACGCATAAGATAATACGAGCAGTGATGCACGTAAATGATTGAGATATTTCCTCATTCCATTTAACATTATAAATTTTAATCCTTATGAATCACTGATCATTTTCATGGTAATGTTTATTCTCTAATGTAGTTGTGTATCAAAGAGACTAGATGATAATATTTACGAAATATGTTAATTCATCTACAGCTTCTGGTTATTTTATTTCAAACAATCAATTATATATTACTTTCGAATAAATTTCAAATTAAATGTATTTTCGATGAGGAAGTAAACAGTTTAAATTATACCACAGTAGGATTTTTTGTAAAGATCAGCGTGTGATTTAGTAAAAATTTACATCGACACAATTCTAGTGAAATATTTTTAATAATACTCTTAGTCCAAGAGGAACATGGACCGCTGCTACGATTGTAGAATAATTGGAAGATGAGAACAATATGAATGACATTAAGAAGATAAAATGATAGAGATGTAAAAAAAGAGATGAAGACAAAATAAATTCACGTATGAAAACTGATTATTTCACAAAAGAGCCACAGGGAGTCAACGTTTTATAGAGCTGTATTCAATTCTCTTTTATCTATATCCCCCCTTATTTGTGAAGCAAGGTATACTTAATATTTTTATAGAGAATTCCTCGATGTAATTCCCATGAATGAAAATGTTTTGTTCAATTCCCATTTCGAATTTTCTAAAAGTCATTTCCTGACCTTTGTTAAATTTTATACAATTTTATTTTCTCTTTTTATATTTTCATCTTGCATATCAACAAAAAAATCACGTTCTTTATTATTTTTCGTTTTAGCACTCACAATTTCCTTTACAAAACAAATGAAATTTTAGTATTTTTATCTTGGATTTTTATAAAATTGTATGAGGTTAGTTTTCATTTTGTTAAATCTCCCTCCATGAATGCTGCACTATATATTTTCTACATTATTCTGAGAAATCCGTATTTTATACAACTACAAACATTATTTGGCGAAAAGTCGTACTTGTTTATTTATAATCAATCATATAAACTTCAATACATTTCCTTCTATGCATTAACATTTAACAACAATGGAATAACTAAAGTAAAAGGACGTGTTATATAAGAGCTTATGTGGTCATGTATGTGTGTGTGTGTGTGTGTGTGTGTGTGTGTGTGTGTGTGTATGTGTGTGTATGTGTGTGTGTCTGTATGTGTGTGTATGTGTGTGTGTGTGTGTGTGTGTGCGTGCATCTATGAATATGTACCCATACATATACATGAAAACATAGTCACACATACATATGTCTTGATTATGAGGCCTTCAACGTCTCATGGAAGTTTCACCACACGTCAGCACGCGTAAACGTATGCCGCAGAATAGCTTTTTTTTTTTTGGTTTTTCAAGAAAATGCTTGCCTCCGACTTTTATGTGAATGACAGTAACAGTTACTTCAATTCCTTGCACTCTGTTCCTACTTGTCTTTTAATGACACGAAGGGATATATGTCAAAATTGTCTTCAGCAAGATTTGAACTTGTGACGCAGAGAATCGGAGCCAGCATGCAAATACAGTGGGACATATGCTTAATGCTCCAATGATACTATCCGCTATGAACGTGCTTGTGTATTTGTTTTCATGAATGTAATCTATTAAATTCAAGCACATGTGCAACATTAAAAGACTTCCTAAGACTCATTCACGCCCTCGCGTACACACAGACACACACACATATACACGCACACACACACGCTCACTCACACACACACACATGAATACACATACTACTTCTTCCAGAGAAGTCATGTTCAAAGTAGATGTGCAAATTTGTGTAGAAATGTAAATAGTCTAGATCATTGTTTTTCCCTGTCTGTCATTAAATATTAAGACATCTGGTATTCCCATCACTTGTTCGTCCTTTACTTTGCTTTCATTCTCGTCCCTATTTAAACAGTCATTACAAATTTGCAATTTTCTCCACAAAAACGAAAAAGCCTGAAAGCAATTTGCATATATTTCCATTGATCAAATTCTGTTTCAGTGAATTCTTTTCACTACGAATAACCCTCTGTGTTTTTTTACTACAACTTCATACATTTCTAATTTATATTCACAAAGGAGGAAATTAACTCGATAAAAGTTTATACTGGATTCTGCTTTTCTTTAAGATCGTGTCATCCCTGAAGAACACAGAAAGATTAATACTTGTTGTTACACATAAGTAGAAAAGGCGAATCATAAAATGGGGAATAAAATAAAATGAGTGAATAATGTTTCAAATGTCGAAGGCTTACCATTTGTTTGCAGTGTTACAGAATATCATATCAACGGTACATTGTTTCAAAGATATGCAAATGTGATGCACACACATGCACTCACATATAGGTACACAAATGAACCTACCAACTCATGTATGTGCATATATATATGCATGTGGGCGGGGGCGTGTATGTATATATGTATGAATGTATGAACACATCAATATAGATTTAGAAATGTTTATGTATCTTAATAAAGATATACCGATGTAACTTCTCAGTTTTTCGGCGTATACAGCTTATCGCGATACGGATTGTGTGATGCTGAAGCCGTGATATCTATACCAAAAAATGTTTATCAATGACAGCTATTGAACAGTATATGGATCAAGTGAAAAATCATGGTAAACTGTTTCCTCGTAGTGGAGAATATTATTATAAGTAAAGTATATGTATATAGATTGTCGAATACTATAAGACTGTTTTAGGTAATTCAACAGTATGTACCTTTTCTATTTATTCTATAAAACTGGAAGTAATCTGGCTCACATCATACAAAGATCTTACGGTTGTTACTCGAATCATGAAATTGCTGCCTACTATTAAGATAGCAAATTTGAAATATGTTGTGTTTTTATTTACTTACATTTCTTAGCGTATATAATGTGTGTGCGAGAGAGAGAGAGAGAGAGAGAGAGAGAGAGAGAGAGGAAGAGAGAGAGAGAGAGAGAGAGTAAGAGAGAGAGAGAGAGAGAGAGAGAGAGAGTGAAGAAGAGAAAGAGATGGGGAGAGGGCGGAAGAGGCTTTTCTTCGAATTCTTAAATAGTATATCACCAAATATCAATAAATATGCACTAGTCACCTTATTTTACTGTTTGGCCATTGCACAAATTTCGCTACCGAAATATGGGACCATTTAATTGTATTTTGTATGTAAGTGTGTGTATACATATGCATATATAATTATGTTTATGTGTATGGGTATGTATGTGGAATAGCTATTTTGTTCTAGAGTTGCATATGTATAAACACATATATAATCATACTTTGATAATTACACCAATATAATCATTACTTTTTTTGATGTAACTACAAGACAAAACGATATTTTTATAGTTATAGCAGTAAAACCATGGAAACTCTCTTTGAATAGCGGTAACTGTTTAAATATACAAATATGTTTTGATAATTATAACTGTAAAATCTATAAACATTGTTGATAATCTATGAATTCAGAACAATTTCAGGACAGTATCGTCGTGTAGTATTTGTATCATACAACATTGTTATTCCAATATCAAGTATTTTAGGAAGTGGTATTTAATTGCAATGTTAGAAACTACTAATGTGATAAGTGATTGAACATTGCATTGAATCCTAGTATTTCTATTGTATCGACTAAACTAATGCAAATCAACTAAATCCATGCATTCTTCCGAAAGCAATAAGATTTCCTTGATTATAGGGTAAAAATTCATTTTAACAGATCCATTGTTAATCAATTCGAGTATGACATGTTGCACTAAAGTGGGGTTTCAGATAAGGGAATGAAGGATTAAGAGCTTTTATTAATGAGGTATATCTTCATTTAAATTGTGTTTTGCATAACGTTTTCCATTGAATGTCAGATGAAATACTCTGAATAACTATTATACACCACGATTTATTCTTCGACACATCCATCTACGGTCGAATGCTTGCTTTGATAATTAGTCAGAGTACAGATCTGATTCAATATGCATGACCGTCTAAGCCTGGACATTCCATCTTTAATTGCAAAAACAATATGTGTATCTTGGACTGTCACACAATGTGACGTGGCTTTGATGTTATTAAGTTTATAATTCAAGTAGCTTCTGATAATTGCGTTAAGAAGGTAATATATAAAAAAACAAAGATCTCAACATTTGAATAGCTAAATATGATATGTGACAAGAAGTTGTAACAAGAAGTTGTAACAATGTTCTGAATTCAAATGATTACTTCATAACTATAGAATTTACATTTATAAGTATCAGTATATTTTTGGAAAGCTTATGCGTTGCAGTTGCCTCGTAGATACTAGAGTTGACAATAGAGAAAACATATCTATGCACTGGTGTGTATATTATCAGTTATGCTCCCCCACAGTGTATGGCTTTCTGCCACATATCAATAATTGCTATGCATCCAATTCACACATTGTTTTCGCTTGCCTCTACTGTTACAGGATCAACAAAATATGTACCCTGCAGATCTATGAATTAATATGCCATAAGATAACACTAGCCATGTGCAAAGGGAAAGAAATAAAAACTAAAACATAAAAAAACGATAATTGTTAATATCACTAGTTGATTAAAAGTTTCATTAACTGAAATAGCTTGACTGATGACAGTGTATGACGATGGTGGGTTTCCGTTGTTTGACGGAGAGGATTCAAATGCCTGCTCAACTCCTATACTGAGCTATCCTGTAAATGACATCAAATTTCATGGAGAAGTGTATATATACATACATGGTGCATGCATTTATTTATATATATATATATATATATATATATATATATATATATATATATGCATCAGTATATCTATCTACCTAATACTCTATGTATCTTATATGTCTATCTACCTCTGTGTCTCTCTCTTTCTCTCTATTTCTCTCTCTCTCTGCACATACAAATATATATATATATATATATATATATATATATATATATATATATATATATATATATATATATATATATATATATATATATATATATATATATATATATATATACATATATATATATATATGACCCATAAAATGTTAAACAGTGTGAAGGTTGAATGTATTTATAATATATGAGTATACAAAATATATTCTTCCCACATCTGGATTTGATCTGCATACATCACTGCATTTTACTCTGTCATATGTGGTCTGCTAGCCCTGCCCGTTAGAGGAGTTTTCTTTGACTAGTAATACATGTACACACACGCACACGCTCACACATATAACCACGCGCGTGCACACATATATGTATTTTTGTATATTTAATTCTCAATACTAACATTTCGAGTACCATCTACACGTTGTTTTTATCAGGAATCTGCAAACAAGTGTCTCATATAAATCACAATATAAAATCATTGAAAATAATGCGCTAGATGATATCTTACATATGTGTGTGTATGTGTTTGTCTGCGTGTATGCGTGTGTGTGTGTGTATTTGAATGTAGAAGAATGACAGCCTTTGTGAAAGTGGGAAAATCTCCTCGTCGAAAGAAAACTCCGGAAGAAACCAAAACATTCTGATAGGGACCGTCGGACTCTTACACGAATTGTTAGATAGGATCACGAAAGTACAGCTCCCAAATTTACTGCAGAACTTAATGACCACCTCGAGAACCTAGTTTCCACAAAAAATGTACGCTGGGTGCTGCACAAAGCCAGATTTCACAGCTGGGCGCCAATCAGAAAACCACTACTTTCAAAAACAAACTTTGCAAAGCGTTTACAGAATTGGTCCGTTGAGCAGTGGAAGAATGTTATTTTCTCGGACGAGTCATCCTTTACTTTATTTCCGATCACCGGTCGAATATATTTGTGGAGACAGCCAAAAGAAGCATTTGACCCAGACTGCCTTCTTCCAGCTGTTAAACATGGAGGAGGATCTGTGATGATCTGGTGGGGCTATATCTTGGAAATCCACCGGCCCAATGGTTTCCCTTCATAGCAGAATTAATAGTCAAAACTATTTAAGTATTTTATCTGATAAACTTCATCCTATGGGTGCGCAACTGTTTCCGGGGGGAAAAGGCAATCTTTCAGGGTGATAATGCACCAATTCACACAGCTAAAGTTCTTATTGAATGGTACGAAGAACTTTCTAGTGAAGGTGAACATCTTATCTGACCACACCTACGTATCAAATTATTGAATATTTATGATGCATTTTAGAAAAACAAGTAAAGAATCGATATCCTCTACCATCATCACTACAAGAACTGGAGACTGTTTTAGCTGAAGAATGGACAAAAATTCCTTTGGAAATAATTTAAACTTTGTACGAGTCTATACTCATAGAATTCAAGCTGTAATTACTGCCAAAAACGGTCCTACCCCATATAAAAATAAATTTGTTTCAAATCATAAGGTGTTTCCAATATTTTGTCCAACTGCTGTATATATAATTCATTGCAGACAATTACTCAAATTGGGAAGTTTCACGTAAAGAAGAAGTGTCAAGCATTTCGCTCAAAGTTAAAAGAATTTTCAGAAAAAGATTCCTCTGTAAACCCAATGAGGTTTCACATTTGTAGTCTTAACGGCATACTCAATTCCCTGCATTTTCTACTTAATTTCGGACCTTGCAATTACTTATATAATATGTTAGGAATGTAGTACAGATTTGGTAAGAGAGTTGTTTTGAATTTTGCGTTATCTTTATTGAACTCATGTTTAAATTTGGTGGGATGTAGGAAACAATATGTATCACGTATAAGAAAGGAAAAAAAAAACAAAAAAAACAAATTGCATTTCATTTTGTAACGGTAGTCATTTTGGTATAACCTGCCAGGAGAAAACGATCATTTACGTTGTTAGTGTGTACATATGTGCACGTCTGCGCTCATGTATGCATGTGTGTATACGTATGCATAAATGAATACACATACAAACTTATATATATATATATATATATATATATATATATATATATATATATATATATATATATACATACGACGGTATTGTTTCAGTTTCCGTCTTCCGAACCTACTCACAAGGCATTAGTCGGCACGAGTATACAGTACAAAACACTTGCCCAAGGTGCTACGCTGTTGGACTGAACCTGGAACCATGTGATTGGTAAGCAAGCTACTTACCACACAACCCCTCCTCTATATATATATATATATATATATATATATATATATATATATATATATATATATGTGTGTGTGTGTGTGTGTGTGTGTGTGTGTGTGTGTGTGTGTGTATGTGTGTGTGTGTGTGTGTGTGTGTATGTGTGTGTGTGTGTGTGTGTTATCTTATTGGCTTAATTTTTCAGTGCCTAGTTTGCGGCATTTCTGGAGCATCGTCTTCAACGAATAAATCAACCATTGTACTAACATTTTAAAGCCTGGTACTTCTACCTGTCTGTCTGTCTCTCTCACACACAGACCTACATACTCTTTCTCTCTCTGCGTCTATGCATGTATATGTATATGTGTGTATATATATATATACATATATATATATATATATATATATATATATATATATATATATATATATATATATATATATATATATATATATATATATATATATATATATATACATGCGTTTATGTATATGCATATATATATATATATATATATATATATATATGTATATATATATATATATATATATATATATATATATATATATATTTATATATTCATGTATATATATGCATCTATAAGCATACATACACATACATATACATATATATGTGTGTGCATGTGTGTGTGTGCGCGCATGCCTGCATGTATGTATGTATACGTATATATATACATATACACATATAAAGTTTTTCTTTACGCATTACAGTCAGGAAAAACTAAAAAGAAGAAAATGTTTTCTAAAAAAGCATCTTGTGCAAGCTGTCACTGCATTTCCAATGAAATATTTCCGACTAATACTATTTGCCTAGAAAATAGTTCGTGTCTGTCAATGTTTGCATTGCTATGCTTATCAGAGAAAATGGCAATTCAAACAGAGCAAAATTTTACAATATTTGTCAAAATGGTTCTTCATACCGCAATAAAAATAATGTTAATAATTCTAATAATATTAGTAAGAGTAACAACAACAATACCAATAAAATAAGAGCAAAGCAACAGGAACAACAACTACAAGGGTAATAATAATAATGATAATGATAATAATAATAATAGTAATAATAATAATAATAATAATAATAATAATAATAATAATAATAATAACAATTATTATTATTATTATTATTATTATTATTATTATTATTATTATTATTATTATTATTATTATTATAATATTCGAGTAAGTGATATTCATAAAATGTTTTTGTATTTCCCAAATGAAGTATTTTAACTGTGTATCATCTCCCTCACTCGCACAACACGTGTAAACACGCTCTTCTCATTATGACCCAATCAACATCAGACCATTTCCGTCCAAAAACCACCATGAAAAATTGGATAGCAAACGGGATGTACGTACCCGTAAATTATTCCTCATGTCCCACAATTAAAATCAAAAAACCATAAATGGACACGTAAGGAATACATTTAAATACTACATGCTTATTTTACAGCAGTGCTTTACCCACAGAATGAAAACACAACAACATATACATATGAAACCTGGAAGAAAAATAACCTAGAAGATTTGGATATAGCAATGAACTCTAATAAACTAGGTAACATACGGAATATATTCTCAAAACAAAACAAACTATCAGAAATAGAAATAGAACACCTAAAAGGCAAAATACATCAGGAAAACGTAGATAGTAACCTCACTGCAATGCAAATAATATCATAAGCACTGGGGCTGTAAAATACGAAGACAGAAGTAAAATATCCGAAGAGAAAAAAAAATAACGAAGTCCTACTATGATAGGAAGTTTTTCTGTTTTTAGGCTACACATTCGAGTTACCTCACTTTCCAGATCTTTGTATTTTGAAAGTTTCTCCGTTTCTTTTAGAGAAGAAATGTCATCTGTCGGTATTGATGCATTGATTAGAAAGCATTCTTTCTTGGTAATCACTAACAACTATATCAGGCCTTTAAACCGTAACTCCTCTACCTGTGTGTATTGGCATATCCCAGGGTATGGTTGCTTTCCAGTTTTCTGTGACCTATTCTGGTGTGTGCCTCTACCATCTTCTTTCTGTTGTTATTCCATAGTGTTAGCATAGTTACATTAGTTTACTGGTAGTGAACAACTGATACCGCAGTACATCTTCAGCGTTAGAACCTGTGCAAAGGCCATAATAATAATAATAATAATAATAATACTAATAATAATAATAATAATAATAATAAAAATAATAATGATAATAGCAATAATTTTGTAGTATGAAATGATATTCAACAAAGCGATCAGTATTTGTGAATTTGTTAGCGGTAACATACCATCTTATTGTAGCTACAGTATATGCAAAGATGGCTATCTCATGAGGATATTTTTCCATATACATACTTCAAGATTTATGATTTTCGTTGAAACCTTTATGCATGTTGCGGCGCCATTTGGTTTGATTTTCATTCTAATCTGGTGGACGTCGTAGTAGTAGATTTCAGAATGCATCAGTATTTTCATTTCCTTACATTTAGAAGAGTGTTATAAATTAACTAAGTGCCACAGGAATTCGTTTACTTCTGAAACTCTATGGCATGTTTACACACATTGCGATCACTAAGTCTAGTAAATAAATTGGCAACACTTATTCATATTTAAAGTTTCTTATATCTTTATTCCATAAATATACCACACTATCTGCTTTCAGAAGATCAAAATTAGCATTCAGAAGCTTAAATAGATCTAACAAAGCCTGTGTAATTCATCTTTTTACTAATAAAAAATCTTTTATCACGTTTCCTTTACTTGTGTCAGTCATTCGACTGCGGTCATGCTACAGCACTGCTTTGGAGAATTTATATATATATACATACATATATAAATTTTTAAACCCTAGAAGCCGCTGCTTTAGCATGGCCATCGTTTCTCCGCTCACTCTTATACACACAAACACATACACACACACACATATACACACAAACACAAACACACACATATATATATATGTGTTGTAAAGCATGATACTTATTCAATTGGTCACTTTTGCACAACCGCTAAGTTACGTGGATACAAAGAAGGTGGTGTGGAGAAACAGACACGAACACACACGTGCATACATACATAGCTAGACCCCCACCGTATATATATATATATATATATATATATATATATATATATATATATATATATATATATATATATATACAACTTGCATCATTCAATTTTCGTGTGCGAAGTCATCTCACAAGGCTCTGATCAGATCGAGGCTATAATAGGTGTCACGCAGTGAAACTCATCCTGGAACCATGTAATTGGGAAGCTATCTTCTTACAAAACAGTCACGCCTGCGACTATGATGTTTAACATTATTAATTTTCTGATAACTTCTATGTAATGTATCACTAATTAATTAATCATAGATTATCATAGCGTTTGCTGATATACAAATTTCATCGATGAATTTCACTCTTACTGATTTTCTCTATAAACAGCTACTTAGGGTTTCTGTGTAGAGTAGGCAGAAATTATTTCTCGGAATGTGTAACAAGGCTACAATTCCGTCTGATTGACCTGTTTTGTTTCCTTTACATATAAAACATAAATCATTAAAGCTGTTTTCAAAGCCGGGGAAGGTAGCGGTTACGGTGGATATTAATAGCGAGTTTAATACCATTTACGATTATGACAAATCGCCCGAGAACGCACATAAATAAATAATGCATACTTATAACTACACGTATAACTGTGCAACTATAAATGTGTCTGCGCATGCGCACGTGTGTACGTAATTATCTGCTTATACGTATGTGGGCATAAAGGTTCGTATGCAAGAGCTCCATTTCCGCTCTACCGGTCATTCACTATAACACCTGTCGGATTGCCTTTGCAATCCGACAGGTGCCATCCGGGAGTCATCCGGAGTCCCGCCTTCACCGTGAATAGGCATTAATCTTCTCTCTTCACTCCTATTACCCACATAGGCTCAACTCTCCACCTCTCTTCATCTGACTCCCCTCCTCTCCTCTCTTCATTTGACACCTACTTCCTTTCTCCACTCCTACCCACCTCTCCTCTCCTCGTTTGACACCTACTTCCTATCTTCACTCCTTCACACCTTCTCTCTTCATTGATACACCCTCCATCCACTCCACCCCACATATCCCCACCCCACGCATCCCCACCTCATACATCCCCACCCTAAACACCCCCAACCCCCACCCACCCAACCCCACGCCACCCATCCCCACCGCACACATCCCCACCCCACACATCCCCACCCCACACATCCCCACTCCTACACACTCCATGCCTCCTCCTGACGTCAACATCCAAACTCCCCACTCCCTACACCACATCACCACACCCCCAAACCACAAACCACCATATCAGCACACCACCCCACAGCACTCCCGACACACTAACAATGACCAAGTCCGAGTATCCACAACACGCACCATCAGCTGCACGCCCCAAAACCATCATCTTACGCCCACACACCATCCTCGATACACCCACGCATTACAGACACACACACACACACACGCAAACATCGACACACATCAAAGCCATTAGTCCCTATTGACACACACACGCGCATATAACATTCTCAGATACACACACATGCACGCACGCTTTCGTTTTGGGATTACCAATACTTTATTATCTCCCATTCCTTCTGCCTTTCCTGTCATACCTTGCTTTCCAAACGAGTCACCAGATTCTAATGCCCGGTGGCCTTTAACCTGTCTTTAAATTGAAGAAGGAAAAGGCCTCGTGGCTAGTTGTTGAACACACGTACAAAGAAGGTCTAAGCGCTAGGGATTGTCTCCCTTAGACCGTTATCCGTAATAGACTCGGTCGGCATTTGGATTCAAGGAGTTCAGTAGGAATCTCCTGAAGTGTAAGTAGGGTCCGAAGACTTCCATCCTGGGATTTAAGATAACCCCATAATTATCTTGCATTACTCTACTGCTGCATAACTTAGAGTGTGCTTCTCTTTCGAATTCATGATTTACTGATGATATACATATATATATATATATATATATATATATATATATATATATATATATATATATATATATATATATATATATATATACATATGTACATATATATACATATTTACATTCCGCACACTTATGCTTTTATATAGACACAAGACGCTTACACACTGACACACACACACACAGACACACACACATACACACACACATACACACACACACACACACACACACACACACACACACACACACAAGCACTTACAAATATATATAAACATATAATTTACATTCATCTTTTATGTCAAGAATTTTTAATATGATCAGAAGGAAATGATGACGCCTTTTATCGTCGAAACATTTTTCTATGAAACCGAATAAGAACTAAATTCACTTGACCGTATCGGAGGCCAGCTACAAATTTTCTCATCTTAACGATTGATTATTCATCCACTTCAATTTTCGTAAAGATGAAACTGGTTTTCGCGTTCTCTTTAATCTTCAATTTTGACGGTACTCTTTACATAGTGTACCATCGATTTAAACTTCTTTGTTAACAAAATAGATATGTTGTGAATATAATTGCTTTAATCCAAATCATTTGTTCTCTCTGAACTTGATTTTCTTTCTAAGTTCCTCGGTGCGATTATTGTTCATATAAAATACTATACAAGCATTTGTACATATAGGAACGTATACATTAACCAATATTCGGGCCGGAGATTACCTGACATCTAAAGAGGAAACTCAATACAAATCGTTATTCCTTAGCACTTTAAGTTTAGACTCGAAACCCATGCAATCAAAAGTAATGTCACAGTTAATTTTTTTTTTTTTTAAATATATATTCCAAATGAAAGAGCATTAAAATTTCCAGAAATAATCTTATTAAACTTGTTTCGGATGAACGTATACCAGAATTGTAATACACTGTAATATTACTTAGAAAAGTTGCGTACTAGTAATTATCTTCTCAACGTTGATCCTTTTTGAAGAAAAGTAAAAACTACAAACCTTTAAGTAGCAAAGGTATCATACTAGAACAAATCAATGCCTCAACTATTAAAACTATTTCCCCGATTCATCAGTACAACTAGCCGATGTAAAAATTGATCATTGCAAACGCTGGTCCAGCATTCGAAACAGAAAGGTATTGTTGTTTTGGGTGGGGGTGAGGGTAACAGTATAAGGGCAAACATGTGGGGAAAAGACAAAATATTAAAAAAAGGAGAAAGAAATGTAAAAGAATGTGTGATAAAAGTATTTATGTGAGGGAATTATTGGTGAATAATCAACATAAGTGCTAATGTTTCATCTACGAATAAGGCACATACCTCCACTAGCAGATCAACAATCATATATCAGAGCATCCGAACACAAATTTTCTTTTCATGGGAGGTAAGAGAAGTACGATCTGCATCAAAATCGCCACACATACATGTACGCTTATAAAAATACATCAATGTGACAAACCACCCACACACACTTATGGATGTACCAATATATACAATTGATGTATACGAGTGAGTATATGCTCATTCTTCCATTTTGTATATGATGTATTGATGTATATGAGTGAGTATATGCTCATTCTTCTTTTGCTCTCACATATGCACAATGAAATATTGAAAAACGATCATTCAGTATGTTTTTGTGTGTGCTTAATTATTGGTGCAGTTCAACTTGATTTATAAACTTTATTTTAGAAGTGGTTAATACGAGCTCATTAGAAATTATCATTAAGTATAATGCATTATATCTAAGTCAGCATTATCATTAATGTGGGCGAGAATAAAGTAACACTGATTTTGTGCAATGGTTGCGTATTGTTTGATAGTGTATATAGTCTACACGAAGATTTTAATTCAATGAATCAATTTGTGTTGTAGGATAGATTAGGTTATTGCTTTGCAGTATCCATATTTTGCTGGTAGACTGATGTCCAAAACTTTTTGCTGTGTTCTAAATTTTTATGTTATGTTCTAATGCGTATTTATTTTAAATGTATAGCTTATATTGATTTGCTGTTATACTGATGTAATCTGTATCGTTCTGTTAAACGTTAAGCGGTTATTTCGATAATTGACTTTTCAACACAAAAGGAATTTATTGAGAACACATTGTAAATTACTGTTACATTTTAAAGGGAGTGTGAGATATTCAAATTATATTTTCTATGTTGATCATATTTTAGCAAAGATAGTTAGCATTGCATATCATGATTTGAGTGACTTTTCTTTGAAATCTTTCTTGCATTCATTGGGAAACAGTGAACATAAGATTAGTGACTGTTGTTTTCCAAACGTCATATTCGCAAACACAGTTTATGTCTCGAAAAAGAAAGATGTAGCCTTTCTTTCGTGATTCGTCATGCCAATTCTATCTTTTCATTTCTTTTTTTTTTATTTCTTTACAGTAGGTACCGGCTCTGTCCTTGGCTCTTTCTGTGCGTTATTGTGTGTGTGAGTATATGTAGGTGTGTGTACGCGTGTGAAAGTGCCTGGTACCTTTAACGTTTTATACATACGCAAACATACATACAAAGACTCAAACACAGGAATGTGTATGTCTGTGTGTTTGTGTGTATGTATAGTTATGTTATATTTTGTTACAAACGTGGTAGAGTACACTATAAAGCTCTTCCACCCTCAGAATTGCCCAGTACTATCCGGTAGTATTATTACATACTTCCAAGTTTAAGTGTGGGCATTCATCCTGCAACTGTTTGCTAGCATAATGAGGTCTAGTTCTGTTTCCTCGGCCGATAGGTGAGTGCTGTCTCATTTAAAAATCAACGATTTTGATTTTAATAAAATATATGTATTCGTAGAGAACTACGTTGTGTCGAAACACTTGTAGAAATTGATGTCCAACCGTACTCCCTCTTGCTGTCTCCAGTTTCTTCAATTATATATACATAGAGAGAGAGAGAGAAAGAGAGGGAGAAAGACATGGATAAATAGATAGATAGATAGATAAATATGTAGATAAATTGTTAAAAAATATATATATGATTAAATATATGTATCTATGTATATGTGCATGTATGTACCTATGTGAGTGTATATATGTATATATATATATATATATATATATATATATATATATATATATATATATATATATATATATATATATATATATATATATATATATATATATATGGGGGTGTAAGGGTATCTATGCATGTATATATAAAGGATATATATATATGAATGTGGAAAGAGATAATGAGAGGAAGAGAGAGAAATCTAAGTGGGCATACATATATATGTATGAACATATGCAGGCATATTTTATCATACTATGGTGTTCGCATTGCTTCAAAAGTGGGAAAGCCAAAATAAAAGTTCATGCAGTCATAATATTTTGAAAAAAGAAAAAAAAAAGCATTTTGATGTATATCGCATTTTCTCTACCACAAAATAGTTCTTACATAATAAGACACACTTAGGTTTACGAAATGATAATTGAAAGACTGTTTCTTTTTCTTTTGATTAAAACGTAGAAAAATATTGTGACAATATGAATATTATTTTCAGTTAATAAAGTATACGATAGGAAAAGTTTAGTTAAAATGAGTTAATCAATTTACATGCACTGCCTCTAACGGAAACATGTGAGTACATAATAAGAAATATATCTTGTTATAATAATCCATGCGCTTTACATTGTTTACGTTGGTTTTAGCTCAAATTTTCATGAGCTGATAAGAATAAAAATATGACAAACACATGTTTGTCCGATATACTTCATCTTATTGTTCTTACTGTGTATGAATCATATTACTAAATGGTTTGTATCATTTTATATTATGGCGATTCAAATTGTTGTTTTCCAGTATCTGGGGATGAAATACATTTACCTACATTCATAACTTATACTGACAATGCAATATGTCAGATATTTGAAATCAATATGAATACCTGCACAAAAATGCACCTAGGAAACGACTGAAAACTAAATTTTTTGATGCTCATGATTATCATGTCATCATCCTTGATAAAATGATCGAAAACTTTGAATCTCTTCGTACAAAAGCATGTAGAAATTTACACGTGAATGTTATGCGTGTTTGTGTGTGACTTGGTGGGTGTGTTTTGAACTTAATACATTCTGAATGATTTAATGTGCTGCATTATACAACGTGTCCGACAAAGGGCAAAATACTTAGTATATACATTACTGAGCATAATAAATATAGACAGAGATAAACATACACAAAACATCATATGGATCAGGTGGCATGCATGTGTATTTATGTGGAAACTTTTCTGATCATAGTTGTGTTGAATATGAGGGAGGAGGTAAACATAAATACCGGAGTATATGTTCATAAATGATATTCATTCCAACAGATGACTATGGTAGTAAATCCTAGTGTACGATTAAGATACATACCTGTTTAGCATTAAAATATCAATCAGTTACTGTTTCAAACTACGTCTTATCTGATTATCTATTTCATTATATTAGAAAATAGTGTAAGTTAGTACAAATTTCGCAATGGAAATGTTGGTGTGTAATGCAGCATTTTGAAAATAATTTAATTGAAGTTTTAAATATTATAAGTGCTTAAAAAGTTGGGTTGCGGGGGATTTATTAGCTTTAATCATTCTAATGCTTCATTTAAAATCACACTGATTATCAATATGTTGTTTATTGTTTTAGAATTTCATAAACCTACAGGTATATCACGGATTCAAAGCATTCAGATGTGAGATCTTTTCTAAAATATCAATATTTGCTATCCATTTCAGAGAGATAGAAAAATATGTTTAGTAATACGTCGAAATAATTTTTGTGATGCCGAATTATTTGTGAATCACATACTTCTGAGACTAAATTTTGACGGAGCAAAATGTGCTTTCCATTCCTTTGCAATCATCATTTGCAAGAAATCAATGAATTAATTGAAACTCTCAAATTTCTCTCTGTCTTCTAATAACTAGAAATATTATGCCTGTAAATGAAAAAATCAATATACATTGCGATCGAGTGTCAACTCTAGATTGCATTATATGCAATTGAGAATGTACATATAAAGCATCCTTAAAATATAATAATATAAATTCATATGCTTGTGCTTTGTAAAAAGCACACACTGCACTCGGTAAGTCGTTGGTGTTAAGAAGAACATGCAGCCGTAGAAAACATGCCAAACCAGACAGTCATCTACCTTATCATTCTCTGAGAATCGGTTGAGCCCATAGACATTAGATGATGAGGAGGAGGGGAGGAGGTGTTGGGGGAGGAAAACTTCAATCAGTTAAGTTGGTGATATAAAATTAGGTAAATGCTTTTTGATTAAATGCAAGCAGTGTCTTGATAGTATTATCACTGTGTCTGACAAAATGCTCTGCGGTATATATTCCGGCAATTTACGAACTCAGCTCAAATATGGCAGAGGTCGGTTTTGATTTTCACATTACTAGAGTTGAAAAATATAAGAAATAGAAAGATATTGCAAGTAAAGTTATCAACTAAAACCACTCCCCAAAATTGCTGACTGTGTGCCCAAATAGAAATTCATGTGTCGTTTTAAATACATTAAATTTACATTTAGTTTCGCCTGAAATTATTCAGAATTATTTTAATATGTTTCTCCATAACGCATACAGGCCTATTTTTGCATAACATAGAATTATTGAATAAAACTTACGTATAGACACAGTAGTAATATGATTACAAAACTGTAATAAATATATATTGCCGGTACCTGCATTGTGTACTGAAATACACGTATATACAAAGACGTATTCTTGTGTGCGTGTGTGTATGCACTGCGTGTGTGTGCGTATGTGCGTGCGCTCTGTATGCTTGTGTGTGCGTCTGCGTTTGTAATAAATATCTGTACATTTTGAATGCCAAACTGCTTGCATATATAATAGGTTAGATATTCAAACAAAATTGCATGTGTGGTTATAATTGCATATATACAACAATTGTACTTTTCTACTATAACATTTGGTATATCTGCTACATTTTCCAAATATTTGTAGCTTTTTTTATCACATTAATACATTTAAAGAATTCACATATATGAACTAGGTGATCAATATTAGTACGTCCATATTTTTTCACCGTGCGCATTAAACTATATTCATATACAAAAATACGGATATATGGATATTTATATATATATATATATATATATATATATATATATATATATATCCCTACATAGATATGTGTGTGTGTGTTTGTTACTCTTTGTGCTTTGTGTGAGGAAGCGTTAGTATATCGACTTGAATATTTGTGGTGTGATAGTTTTCTTGCATGACAACATATCTTGAAACCAGTTTCATAGGAAAATCTATATTTATGTCTCTTGAGGATGCGTCCATTCAAGAGCCATTGCTATTAAGAAATCACAGGGAAGAAAAAAGACATTTCAAAAATCAAAATTCATACAGATATTAAGATACGCACGCACACTCAAGTTCACACACTCATAAATATGCACACTAGAAGGGCAAATGTTTATATAAACCCATACGGACATTATATACTCATAATTTTGTTTAAAATTTCCTAAAATAATCTCATACATACTGTATACTTTTACGCATAAAATATTTTGAGAGTCAATTTTAGCAATATGAAAATATTTTTTTTTTAACATTATAAGAGAAAAATAAAACAGGGAATTTGGTCTAGGCACAAAGAATTAAATGTAATTATACAAAAATATCTTTAAAAATCTGTAAGCAAAACTATGTTTTTACACACACAGACACACACACACACACACACACACAAATCGAATTAGTTTTCGAAACTTCCGAATGCAACATGAAAATCAAAAATAAATCCGGTACTCCACGTAAGAAAGAGAAGTGAAAGAAAAGGATGGCATAGGTACATGAATGCTGAAATCGTAACTTAGATTTGCCTAATTGAATTATATGTATTTTATTTATTATGCGGCCTTTTAAAGCATAGCCAGGCTCATGGGCACGGTTTCCCCCAGCTGGACGGGACGCCAGTCCATCGCAGCGTTACTCAAGAGACAGGAAGAAAGAGTGAGAGAAAGTTGGGGCGTAAGAGTACAACCGGTGTCGCCAACACCCACTGCCGGAGCCTCGTGGAGCTCTAGGTGTTTTCGCTCAATAAACACACACAACGCCCGGTCTGGGAATCGAAACCACAATCTTACGATCATGATGCTGACACCCTCACCACTAACTCACGCGCGTCTATTAAATTATATGTAAGAAAAAATAAAATGCAAATAAAATATGAAGAAATATAAACTAGCATATATGAAATGCAGAATGGAAAACATGCAACAGAAAATAGGATATATATATATCAAATATCATGTGTATGCGTGTATGTATATATATATCAAATATCATGTGTATGCGTGTATATATATATATATATATATATATATATATATATATATATATATATATCATTATAAATATACAGGGATTAGCAATTGAGTTGCTTCTCCAACATACTGAAAATTTAGAAATAGCAGTCAAAGAACTACTGATTCCAAACTACAAATTTTCTCTAAAGTGGATGGCGATATTTATGGCACACATAGAACAAAAAACCGGAGGGAAAAGCGTAAACAAGCCAAGCTTTTAGTTAATTGGATACGAATCGTTTCATGGTTAAGTGAATAGAAATTTCACTATTCCAATCTTCAGCCTCAATATTCTGATAAATTTGAAAGTGTCCCTAAAAAAATTTTCGGTAATCTTTGGCCATGCGACACCAAAAATCAACGATAAGAAAGGCACTTACGAATTCATCGGCTAGCGAGTTCAGGCACTTCACCTCAAAGAAATCTATTCCATGTGCGTCACAAATAGTCCCGTATGAAAAAAAGTTCCGTGTCGAAACTGGATTACGGTTTAGCCATCTAACTTAGAGATATCAAATATAAAATATACAAGAATAATGACAGAGAATCGTCAATTAATAATAGAATTAATAATTAACAATTTTGCCAAGTAGTTCAGTATGAAAAAAACCTTTATCGGTAAGACTATTTATCATTATAAATATACAGGGATTAGCAATTGAGTTGCTTCTCCAACATACTGAAAATTTAGAAATAGCAGTCAAAGAACTACTGATTCCAAACTACAAATTTTCTCTAAAGTGGATGGCGATATTTATGGCACACATAGAACAAAAACCGGAGGGAAAAGCGTAAACAAGCCAAGCTTTTAGTTAATTGGATACGAATCGTTTCATGGTTAAGTGAATAGAAATTTCACTATTCCAATCTTCAGCCTCAATATTCTGATAAATTTGAAAGTGTCTCTAAAAAAATTTTCGGTAATCTTTGGCCATGCGACACCAAAAATCAACGATAAGAAAGGCACTTACGAATTCATCGGCTAGCGAGTTCAGGCACCTCACCTCAAAGAAATCTATTCCATGTGCGTCACAAATAGTCCCGTATGAAAAAAAGTTCCGTGTCGAAACTGGATTACGGTTTAGCCATCTAACTTAGAGATATCAAATATAAAATATACAAGAATAAGGGCAGAGAATCGTCAATTAATAATAGAATTAATAATTAACAATTTTGCCAAGTAGTTCAGTATGAAAAAAACCTTTATCGGTAAGACTATTTATCATTATAAATATACAGGGATTAGCAATTGAGTTGCTTCTCCAACATACTGAAAATTTAGAAATAGCAGTCAAAGAACTACTGATTCCAAACTACAAATTTTCTCTAAAGTGGATGGCGATATTTATGGCACACATAGAACAAAAAACCGGAGGGAAAAGCGTAAACAAGCCAAGCTTTTAGTTAATTGGATACGAATCGTTTCATGGTTAAGTGAATAGAAATTTCACTATTCCAATCTTCAGCCTCAATATTCTGATAAATTTGAAAGTGTACTACTTGGCAAAATTGTTAATTATTAATTCTATTATTAATTGACGATTCTCTGCCCTTATTCTTGTATATATATATATATATATATATATATATATATATATATATATATATATATATATATATATATATATATATATATATATACATATATATATATATATATATATATATATATATATATAATCACAGTTGCAGCGTGGAAGATGCTTCTAAGCCATTTAAGAACACAAAAAAATCGTTAGTTTCACTTGAACATTTAAATTTAATTTGTTTCAAAATATTTTCGTCGCCTTGAAACCGTGATCTGTTCACTGAATAAAACTTCATGCTGCATCTCAGTGAAGCGGTCGCGGTTTCAAAGCGACGAAAATATTCTGACACGAATTAAATTTAGATGTCGAAGTGTGTTTCAGCACGATCTCAAATCAAATCACTTTGATAAGAAAGAACATCTCCATTATATATACACACATATATCGGCATCGCAAGGTGAAATCAAAAATTTGAAAATCCTACAAGACTAGGTGAAAAGCGCTTTACATGATTTATGTGACATATTAATAAAAATCTGTTAATGTACAACCATTCAGATTTCTGAGTACCTTAATTGTTTTCTATAATATAATTCCTGTACATCACCTCCAAACCTTCCAATATATATATATATATATATATATATATATATATATATATATATATATATATATATATATATATATATATATATATATATATATATATATATATATATATATATATATATATATGGATATATATATGTATATGTATATATATATATTCATGCACTCATGTTCATATGCACACACATACATATGCTTGTATATACATACAGACAGATAGACATTATGCTCTCATACATATAAAAATATATATGTGGTGCAAGAGGTTGGTGACGTGCAATATGTTTAGATAAATGTCATCTTCTTTGGGTAATTCGACTGCTACTTCCTAGTTATCTCAAGTTATATATTCTTATGTTATTTATTTCACAATACTGAAAAAGAAAGTGGTATTGAGAGAAAGAAAGGGAGATAAATTACTACTGACTATCAAAGAAACATAGACAGCTACAGAATGAGACAAGCAGAGATGAAGCCTTAGTCATCACATATGTGGTGTAGGGGATAACTTTATGCAAGTATTAGTGTGAGTTGCATCCGTCGCATCATGTTCCTCTTTCACTGACACACATAATGCAGAATATTGAATTTCATTTTTGTGACTACGCCGCATATTTGTAAAGACAAAAAAAATACGACCGAAAGGAATTGAATCATATGACAGTGCAAAAATATTAATAAAACTATCGATCATTTCATGGGTGAAAGGCAAATATCAATTTTGTTGAATAGCGCAAAAAATATGCATAAAACTATTGATCCTTTCATGGGTGATGGCAAATAACACTCTGTTGACTTTATCTCAAAAGGTAAAAATATGTCACTAAGTACCGAAAGGCATTTAGTTCAGCGCAGTGCAAGCAATTACTGCTATGCCATGGACTTAGAGCAAAATCGATCGCAGAAAGATATGAACACGTTATGTAGCGAAACGAAGTTAAATACTGCAAGGTATTACTACTACTACTACTACTACTACTACTACTACTACTACTAATACTACTACTACCACCACCACCACCACCACCACTACTACTACTGCTACTGATGATGATGATTATGATGATGATGATCATCATCATCATCATCATCATGGTGGTAATAATATATTTCTATATATATCTACTCAATGTGGAAACGAAAATATTGGAATATTGGAAATAAGGAACGAAATATTGAACTCCGAATAGAAAAAGATAATCCATTGAAATATAGATAGAAAGAGATATTTTATGCGCCAGATATCTAAAATGTTTGAAATATCTAAAGAATGAAGCAATGGTTTTCGAATTTATCGACTGAATGAATGTCACTCAAAATACTTTCAGTTACGTTTCAACTGTTTTATTGTTGTGAGTGTGTGTGTGTATGTGTGCGTGTGTGAGTGCGTGTATCCGTGTGTGTATGTGTGTGCGTTTTTGTTTGCGTGTGGTATTTCCATTTATATACCATGTTTTTGTGTATGGAGAAACATTAAAGCTATTGTTATTCTAGCATTTTGAGTGTGCCAAATTATTAAAGCCATTTGTTATCTCACAATCATAAGTATGTGAAGAGAGAGAGAGAGAGAGATAGAGAGAGGGGGAGAAAGATAGAGAGAGAGAGAAAGAAAGAGAGAGAGAGGTAGAAAGATAGAGAGAGAGAGAAAGAAAGAGAGAGACAAAGAAAGAGAGAGACAAAGAAAGAGAGAGACAAAAACCGGGCTGCAGATGATGCAATATAGCTACTAGAATAAAAACTGAATTGAATCAAGTATAAATCAAATTTTTGAGCATTTACAGTTGTTCTACAAATTTCTCATTATTTTATACAAATCAACATGATGAGTTCGAGGTGATTTTTAGAGCAGAGTAAAACTAGTTAGACAATATTATTTTATCTAATTTAGTGCCTGTGTATGTGATGAAGAGCTGATATTGGTTAATCGTAATCAAACACAGACATCTTTAAATCATAGCCATTCTACAAAAACATATACAAATATACGTATACAGAAAGAAATGAATTGCGATAAATCGTAGAGATTTTTCAGCTCAATAGAGTGTATAGTAAGATTAAAGGTAGACTGAATTGGCTTTATGACTATAAATTCACATTTCTTTTTAATGTACTGATCTAGGATGAAGGAACAAACGAAGGAATTTTTAATGCCTTTTAGCAAATTCTATTTCTTTTCATTCTGTAGTGTCAGGCTGACAGTACTTTAGCTTACTCTCCGTTATTCGTTCACCTTATATTCAACTGAAAACATCACCTCAACTACACAATTAAAAGAACGAACATAAATGCGTGGTTCTAGCCAACAAATAGAAATAGATAAATAAATATATATATGCATAAACATGCACGCATATATGAATTATGCACGACATAGCTTTAAATAGAAATACTGAAATAAATTGAGGTTTTAGAAAATCTTTGACCTAGATATAATTAGCTGTATAAGAATGTAAACACATCCATTCTATTTGTTTCATGTACAATAAAAAGAAGTGGGGACTCTTACAAAAGGATACTAAAATCTGTTACTTTTCACACTTAATTTTAGATATATGGAATAACTACTTCGGTCTTTATTTTTGTAATTTTTTTCAAGACATTAGGAGAGGCTATTAAATCAACAATTTTACTTGTACGTACATACTTGTATATATGTGTGTGCACGCGCAAGTTTATGTGTGTGCGTGAGTGAAGGCGCGCGGCCTAGTATTCGGCTGTTGAAATCGACTTCTATTCATACAATTGTATATGCGTATATTCATACAATTGTATATGAGTATATTCGTACAATTGTATATACGTATAATTTTATTATATCCGTATCGAACATGAATATAATAAAATAAATAAAATATATAAATTGTAAATATTAATATAATGTTTAATATCGAAAATTTATTGTAAATTCCAAAAACGATGTTTGGTTAAAATTCTACACAGTTCTCTATGTGATTGGCATATGTAATATTAAGCATAGAACAACTGGTGATAATGTATTGAAATTATAGTACTGAAATGTAATTAATAAAGCATGATCAATCCTCTACTTAAAGATGTTTATGTATGTATTCTACGGAAATATAGAGATTTCGACATGTGTATCCAATGACAGAAATCCCACTGCATGATAGCATCTGGCAGCCGATACTGGCAGTTGAGCTTTGGAAAGCACTACTGACTAAAAGGTGGTGCTCCAGCATCGCCGCAGTCAAATAACTGAAACAAGTAAAAGAATATATATATATATATATATATATATATATATATATATATATATATATATATATATATATATATATATATATATATATATATATATATATATATATATATATATATATATACATATATATGTACATATATATACAAACATATATATATGCATATATATATACATACATATCTATACATATACATATATATATATATATATATATATATATATATATATATACACACATATATATATACATATATATAACCACATATTTATACACGTATACATATTCATTAATCTATCTCTGTATCTACACACATACATTTACAAACAAACACACACACACATCTATCTATTTATACATTATATATATATATATATATATATATATATATATATATATATATATATATATGCATGTATATATATATATCTATATATACATGTATATATATATATATATGTATATGTGTATATATATGTATATGTAGATATATAGATGTATATATATATATATATATATATATATATATGCATATACGTATATGTATACATACACATATGTACATACATATATATATATATATATATATATATATATATATATATATATATATATATATATATATATATATATATATATATATACAGAGATATATAGATAAATAGATAGATAGAGTGATAGATAGATAGATAGATAGATAGATAGATAGATAGATAGATAGATAGGTAGATAGATAGATAGATAGATATAGACATGGCTGGTTTGGTCTATATGTAACACGTGGAGATTAGTATCACCCTAGCTCAAATTCTCTGGTTAACATTAGTGCATGTATCAGTGCCTGTTCGAATGACGTCACCTTAACTATAGTAAGAAATTATTAATATTTTAAACGTCTTAGCGATGCATATGTCACATTTTTTTTACTGGTTACGCTTCGCTTATCTTTGTCGACATTACTACATATATTTGCATATCTTTGATTCCGTTTCCTTTAAACTTCTATATTGGACACAAATATTGAGTTGAATAGACCTAAGGATTTGAATGAAAGTATGTTTAGCGTATACTGGAAAGTGAGGCCTTATCTATTAACCCTCTATATGGTATTTTGATCCTTCATCCGATATTAATACAGTTCTATATTTTACACCTAATAAACGCCTTTTCTATTCAGCGGAAACATTACTTCGCTTCTCCGGTTCCATTGAGAGTAATTGTGTGTTGAAGCAAATCGCAAAAATTGCATCTGTTTGAAGATAGGCGGGCCTATATATTCTTCTCCTATATAGTAACTTTGTAGGTGTTTTTAAGATGTACACAAGAAATATCTAGTAGAATATGTATTTATCTTGAATATTGGTCAATCCGACCATGAAATATTTGCTATTTTTCATTTCCATTGCTATGGTATACAGAAATTTTCATACCGATGTCCTCTTTAACTGTTTGGAGTGCATTTTTTAAGGAAAGTTGTGGAATTTTCATTAAATTTTCAACTTTTATTATGATAGCTGTTTAGCGGTAATTTTAGAATTATTTACGGTATACGTTTACGTTATACGATATACGCCTATGAAAGGACATCTGAAGCCTAATATCGGTGCATTTGGTGTTCTAACAAAATACATCAAGGTAAGTTTCATTATAAGGATTTACTTTGTGTGTGCGTGTATGTATGTGTGTGTGCACGCGCGTATGTACTTAAATATATGCCTTTCTCTCTCTTTTCCTCAATGCCCCCCCACTCACACGCATATATATATATATATATATATATATATATATATATATATATATATATATATATATATATATATATATATATATATATATATATATATATATATATATATATAATCGTTACTAAATGTAACTAAGCGTTCCGGGACAGCTACATTGCTAGAGATAGGAGTAAAATACTGGTTGTGCTGTATGAAGAACACAAATCTATACAATACGCTGACATGGGAAGAAACCTCCCCATGACCGAATCGAGAATCTCTCAGATAAGACGGCTAGTTTCGCATATATCCGTATGCTTCATCAGTAAGAGAAGCCCGGTTGACTGGAGTCGGCTAATTCTGCCTCTCAGCATTTATGTTTTTGCCATAGAAAATCTATGGTTGATTTAGTGAAGGGCTAATGCGTATGCCAAACTTAATATAAGCATATTGGGGCGACATGATACCATAAAGGAAAATTCAAATATCACTAAATGTGACTAAGGATGCCGAGAAATCTACGTCACTAGGAATAAAATAAAAACACTTCTTTTGTGGTAGAGAGAGCGTAGATGTGTACACATTATGGTTACTGCACCCAGGTATTTATAATAATTTCATATATGCGTGTGTCTGTGCATTTATGTATGTATGTATGTATGTATGTATGTATGTATGTATGTATGTATGTATGAACAACAAGCATGTGTATCGGTTCAACGTTCGGTAATATGAAAGAAAGTCTTTTACGTTTCAAGCCTACGCTGCTCTTCAACAGAAAGGAATTAGAGAACATAAGCAGAGAGAAAATGAAATAAAACTTGTAAATTTAGCGTTCAAACATGCGGGTGGGATCAGGAATGGTATCAGCGAGAAGAGGAGGTAGGTAGGAGTGAAGAGAGGAAGTAAGTGTCAGATGAAGATAAGAGGGAGTCGGATGGATAGTGAAGTGCGGTTGCGCCTATGCGGAGCAATGGAACGTAGAGAAAGAAAAAAAGCTAAATTCTTGTTCACGTCCAAGGCGGGAGTCCGGGTGTCCGCTGTGCAAAGATAGTCCGAACACAAACAGATGCTGTAGTAAATGACCGGTTGAGTGGAACCGGTCAGCCAAGCGGCGCCCTGTTTGATCGATGTACAAGGGAGGGCAAAATCAGCAGGAGATGTAGTAAATGATGTTGCTAGACATGCAGGTAAATGAGTAGGCCATGTGATAAAGACGATGATGGGAGCCTCTGAGAATGGTGGTGCTGGAGAAATATGGGCAAATACGGAATCGTTGCCGGGAGCAGAAGAACGAGCTAGGCTGTGAAGTGGGGTTAGGAAAGAATCTGATGAACATGAGTTCACTAT
This sequence comes from Octopus bimaculoides, assembly GCF_046866305.1. Classification (NCBI taxonomy): domain Eukaryota; kingdom Metazoa; phylum Mollusca; class Cephalopoda; order Octopoda; family Octopodidae; genus Octopus; species Octopus bimaculoides. The sequence continues at coordinate 160,657,492 of NC_142929.1, read as the reverse complement.
GGTTATGGGCCCATTTGAAGGAGGTAAGTAGTTGGTTGGGGAAGGTACACGAAGTGGAGTGTTCGGACTGGTGTCGCCGGAAAGCTCGGAGAATGGTGCGCTGGAGGTGCATGGTGGATGGGTGGTAGGTGCATGGAGAAAGAACAGGGGCTTGTTCCACAGAACGTGCCCTGGCAAGGGCAGAGAGGATAGTTATGAGGGGATATCTACGAAGGATGAAGTGGCAAGACATGAGTTGAGACCGAGTCTCAAATTCATGGTCATCACTGCAGAGCCTGCGCAGGCGGAGGAACTGGGAGTAGGGGATGGGGAGCTCGTTGTGAGTAGCGTGGGAGGACAAGAAGTCAGAGTAGTAGTATGAGTCTGTGTATTTGTAGTGGATGGCGGTAATGTGGAGTGTATATATATATATATATATATATATATATATATATATATATATATCTACACACGTTTATTAATACCACGGGTTTCCTTCATTTTCCGTCTAACAGATCCACTCACTAGGTTTTGTTCAGCCCCAGGCTACTGTATCTACGTCAAAAATTCTGCATTCGTGTCTGATATAATGAAAGAATCCTCCGCTGCTGAAACTGGAATTAATGTCTAACTGAATCAAACGTTCTGTGCAACTAACTACGTTGAATACTACATTCTCACGTCATCTTGCTCACTCCTGTGTCTCTCACCGTATCACTGCCATTTCGCTCATCTCTCTCCCTGTATATTTGTATATGTGTATATATGTAAGATGTGTGAGTGCATACGTAAGTATGTGTGAGTGTGTGTTAGTGTGTGCGTGTGTGTTGTGCATGTGTGTGTTTGTGCATATATGTGTTATGTATACGTGTGTGCATATATGTTCACACGCATGGATGTCTACCGATATATAAATATATATATATATATATATATATATATATATATATATATATATATATATATATATATATATATATATATATATATAAACAATAGCAGCGTGGAAGGTGTTTATAAGCCATTTAAAATAACAGAAAATCCGTTAGATTCACTTCAACATTTAAATTTAATTTGTTAAAATATTTTCGTCGCTTTGAGACCGCGACCTGTTCACTGACAAAATTCTGTGCTGAGATGCAGCACATAATTTTGTCAGTGAACAGGTTGCGGTTTCAAAGCGACGAAAATATTTTGACAAATTAAATTTAAATGTTGAAGTGAATCTAACGGATTTTGTGTGTTATTTTAAATGGCTTATAAACACCTTTCACGCTGCTATTGTTTTCGTTCCAGCACACGGTCCCAGATCAGGTGACTTGCTATGCAAGTACATCTCCTATATATATATATATATATATATATATATATATATATATATATATATATATATAGTTCAAAAAAACAATAACAAAAAAAACAAAAAAAACAACAAAGTGAGGACGTGATATGGATAGTATTATTGGACGCTCAGGAAAGGAAAGAGATATATAAAAGTAGCCAGTTATTAGTAGTCCCAACACATTTAATGATGCGGATGCTTCGAGTGCTTGTGTATGTCGTCGTCTGTTTCCAGCAACGTATAATGATATTTTAAAATTTGGTTCTATATATAGTACTATGCATCACAGAAACCACTGAAAATTCTTAAAAATGAGAAACAAAAGTAAGGAAATAGAAAAGGTGACAAAGAGAAAAAATAGAAAAGGGAAATAAAAGCTACAACGAGAGAATATACTTATACCAGCATCTAATGGGGAGAGTGGCGTAGGAATGCAATAGAAGAAAAGACATAATGACAATAGGCTTCAATTATATAAGAAAATAGTGATAAATTATATTGCCACAAAGAATTCAGTGAATTTTCAACTGATTAATCAGTATTTTATATTTTAGCAGTTAATGATCTTAATGAATTTCGACCTAATTGTCTGGGTCACATCGCCTTTAAATGTAAAAACATACCAATTATAAATTAGCAATGTTTTCAATTCGTAGTCTGTGGAGTGGTTTGTGTGTGTGTGTGTGTCTGTGTGTCTGTGTGTGTGTGCAAGTGTGCGCGTGTGGGCGTGTGGGCGTGTCTGTGTGTGAGTGTATTTGTTGTATTCGAGTAGAGTGTAGAGTTTACTTTGCAGTGATAAAGATATATAACTACTGTAATGCTGTTATGAAATTACAATAATGATTTTAACATAATGATATCACGTCGCACAGCTTGTTTATTACCGTCCATGAACAGCCGGTTATGCGGGTTCTTGCACCTGCATATATTCTAGGTCTCTTCTTGTGTGGTTGATGTTTCTGGGTTTAGTGCCGAATAAATAAGCATGTATAACTTTGATATACTCCACCTTAGTCCACTTCTGTCCTGTAATTCTATTTCTTTGAGAAAGGTTTGGTAGTTGACCCTGAGCTTCAGTTTCCGGAATATCCCTGGTTTGATTTGCTACAGGTTCTTGAGGAGGTTGGCCCTGGTATAAAGACTTTTCGAGCTTAGTGTCAATACCTTAGGTCACTGAAGAATGCGTCCACGAACGACACGGTTTCTAGAAGTTATTTCCATGGTTGGTGTCTGGGGCCGTGCTATAAGCGCACAGGGTTAACCAGTTGTCTGATTCCTAGAGTAATGTTCATCATCATTTTCGGGGTGAGGGGCGAATTTTATTTTGAGAAGTTTTAAATTAATTCATGTCATGACCTGCCGTTTAGAAGGCGTCAAATGGCAAGCCGATAGTATTCATGTAGCATCGTAGAAAGAGGAAGACATTGAATTGACAGCCAGAGAGAGAGAGAGAGAGAGAGAGAGAGAGAGAGAGAGAGAGTCAGAAACAGGGAGACAAAAGACAGAACCATCAAGCAGTAGGATGGCGATAGCTTTGGTGATGGCGTTGGCGGTGGCGATGTTAGAAGTGGTAAGGGGTATGTATATGTTCTGTTAGCAGGTTGTAAACGCTGTCGCGTTTGTGTTTGTCCACAGGCAAATCACTATTATTATTATTTGTTGTAGTAGTAGCATCAACAGTAGCAGAAATAGTAGTGGGATCAGGAATCAAAGGAGGCATCACACCAATGCGGTCAGCAGAGATCAATGTTTTTGCTAGTACAAGCGACCAAAGAGAGAGGTGACTTTGGAAAGGGCTAACTCACCCTGTTCTGTTTTAATTACTAATAGAAGGAATATCAATAATATATATCCACACACACACACACACACACACACACACACACACACACACACACACACACACACACACACACACAGTTTGTACATATATTGGCAGTTATTTATCTCCTAAAGTTTCAAAGTTTTTAAAGGTGATCGTTTATGTATTTGGTCAGAGAAAATTGTGTATATGGAAGATTTTCAACTTATTTTGGAGGAATTTTTTGTTGTGCGTTTAATAGTAATCTTGGAAGAAATTGTATGTTTTATCGCGCGTTTAATAGTGTTGTTTCAATAAAAAGTACGTTTACATATTCGGGTAGTCTGGGAGAAAAGAAGGGCAAAAATTTTACAGAGAATTGTAGTTATTAAACATTAAAAAAATTTTCCAGTGATGATCGTTTGTGTGTTCGGCGAGAGGGAACCCGCGGTGTTCTTTCTTATTGTCATTGTCGTTGTAGTTTTTGTTGTTGTTGTTGTTGTTGTTGTTGTTGGTGTTGTTGTTGTTGTTGTTGTTGTTGTTGTTCTTCTTCTTCTTCTTCTTCTTCTTCTTCTTCTTCTTCTTCTTCTTCTTCTTCTTCTTCTTCCTCTTCTTCTTCTTCTTCTTCTTCTTCTTCTTCTTCTTCTTCTTCTTCTTCTTCTAATAATAATAATAATAATAATAATAATTATTATTATTATTATTAACCACACAGAAGTTGCTGGAAAAAATAGTTGGCAATGGCTGATGAAAGGAACCCTAAAAAAGAGACCGAGAGCACTATACTGGCAGCGCAAGAAAAAGCTTTGGCCACGAACTGGAGGTTCAACCTTAAGAGTGAGAAAGTGTCCCCGAGGTACTGCATCTGCAATAGAGTGGGTGAAACCATTGCTCATATCACAAACGAATTCCCTAGAGTTATCCAAAACCACTGCAAGTTGTGGCGACACGATCAGGTAGCGAACGTGCTACACTGGAAACTGTTTGACAAGCTGGAGATAAAGAAAGGCAGGACGTGATATGAGCACAAACCGCAGAGAATGGTTGAGTCGAATACTTGTAAAATCCTCTGGGATTTCCCAATCGAAACAGATCAGATGCTAGAGGTGGGGGGGGGACAAAATGCGCCACATATGCTATATAGTTGGTGTTGAAAGCCCTTAGACCCACGAATAGTGAAGAAGGAAGGCGAAAAGATAGATAAACACAACCTTCTTAAGTACAAAGTAGCCTGGCTATGAGAAACGAAGAAAGCGAAGCTAGTGCCAATTATTGTCAGGAATAGTGCCAAAAGGCATTCAAGGGTAATATAAAGGAAATTGGGATAGAGTGCCCAACAGAACTGTAACAAAAGGTTTGACATCTTGGCACGCCCAGAATAATCAGGAAAGTATTAGATAGCTGAAAAGACTTGATTGCATGGTACCGAAGGCTGCAGGTAGCAAGCCCGTAACGCATCTAAGCTCCAGCAGCTCCAACAAAACCTGTGATAAAGAGAAATAATAATAATAATAATAATAATAATAATAATAATAATAATAATAATAATAATAATAATAATAATAATAATAATAATAATAGTAGTAACAAACAATAAATCATATTATCTCTGGCTGCCCAGTCCTGGCTAAGAAGGAATATATTCACAGACACGACAGAGCTGGGACCTATATACACTGGAAGCTATGCCAACACTATGGAATAACAACAGAAAAAAGATGGTATAAACACACGCCAGAAAAGGTCACAGAAAACGAGAAAGCAACCGTACTCTGGGATATGCCAATACACACAGATAGAGAAATTAAGGCAAATAGACTAGATATAGTTGTCAAAGATCATGAAGAAAAAAAATGCTCTCTAATTGATGTATCAATACCAGCAGATGACAACGTTTCTCTAAAAGAAATGGAAAACTTTCAAAATACAAAGGCCTGGAAATAGAGATAACTCGAATGTGGAATCTAAAAACAGAAACAATTCCTATCATAGTAGGTGCCTTAGGTATAATAAAAAAAAATATTCAGACAAATACATAACAAAAACACCAGGACTTACAAATATATATAACATACAGAAAATTGCACTGCTGGGTACTGCACACATTCTACGCAAAACACTTTCAATACAGTAAACATAAGAGCACCACAGCAAACCACAGCACATACCCAAGGCGCACAGAGCTGCGCTCGGTAGTGAAGTGAAAGCACGTTATAAAAATAAGACTACTGAACAATAATAATAATAATAATAATAATAATAATAATAATAATAATAATAATAATAATAACAATGAAATGATACAAGAAACGAAGCTCATATATATTGCCATATCTGTGGATATATTAGTTGATGATGATGAGCTCGAAAAGTTTAAAAAGTACAAACCAGTAAAAGATATAATTGCTCGAATATGTACAATGAGGAATGTGATTATCATCCTAGGAAATGTAGGTGCACCGAGAGCATTAACAACTAGGTTAGAGAAAATTGTTCGCGGAATTGTGGTCAGCATGAGAACAGAACACGCTCAGAATGTTGCTTTAATGGGGGCTGCAAGGATTTTCAGATCGGCACGTGGATGTTAAGTATTGTGAAAGAAGAACCTGTGAGAACCTTGACAACAGGTTGGTACCAGCTCTTACAGAATTAGCAGGAGGAATTAAAAGTCAGAGCTCCATGAAAAAAAATGACAATAATGAAAAAGATTATTGTAATTATTATGATATATGATTATTAACGATATTGATAGCGATGTTAGAAACGATGTGTAATGACTATAACACAGTAACAATCATAAAATGTGGTATTGTAGGACAACAAGGGAATTTACAGAAAAAAAACCCAGAGAAACACTAAAAATAAACACACACTAACACACACTTACACACAAAGAAAGCATACAAACTTATTCCCTCATGAGTTGCCGATTAAGCATCATCCTAATTTTGACAACTTCAAACAATATTGCTTGAAAAGCTAATGTCTGTTGACTGAAGGGTAAATAAAGACGAATTAAAAGGAAAATTGTTTACGAAAGACATGACGAGGCAAAATAATGGGAAAAACAAATATTAAGCGATATATAAAGATCCGTATGCGTAGAAAGTTTTTCGACTTGTCGACAAAAAGAAGACAAATTGCGGGAACTGACGTTATTATAAAAGATGGTGGTCCTCTAGGACTTGAGAATAGAATACAATATTTTTATAAAAATTAAACAAACCGACGAGAGCTGAAACTAATTTACAAATGGGAGGCAAATCAGATGTAGATACTGACAGTAGCCAGTTAAGAAAGAATAGGTAACATGAGAAATATGAGGGAGGCGTTAGCATGTCTTGTAGGACGGAACAGAAGAAAATAGTACAAACCAACCAAGTGTATGATAGTGAGTAAGAGGGAAGGAGAAGAAAAGCTGTTTCAGAGCGTGGGGTTCCGTACATACATAAACATGAACATAAAAGGACATATATTTTTTTTTACCTAGTCCACTGGGTATATTTCGATTGTGAAATGAGCGATGCAAGTGGATAACTGCAGTACGCAATCACTTGAGACATCAGTATGCATGCGAAATTAAATCAATTTGGCATCTCTTATAATTAAAAAAAAATCATTTGACGCATCTTATTTGCATGGATGATACAAATACTGCGCACAAAACATGTAGACGAGAAGAATGTTGCTCTACATTCCTTGTTAATCTAATTCTGGTGACATGAGTCGCATTAAAGCACACTATGAAATATCAAGATATGTATCTCTCTCACTCTTTCTATATATGGACACACTCACACGCAGGCACGCAGGCACACGCACACACACACACACACACACACACACACAAACACACACACAAGCTGAGATGCACTCACACACACATACACACACACATGTGAGCCAATGAGATAAATGCATAGGTCTTTAGCGTATAGTGTATTTTAAATTCATTGTATCCCTTTTATGTCTACCACTATTCTAATAGTGTCTATAAACAGGCAACACTGAATTTTTAATTTCTCGTTGTTCACTTCAAGTAATTACCAATTATTTTAGTCTTTATGCTTTTTGTAGTTGAGCATACAGGCACAGACACATACTAGAACACTCACAAGTACACAGAAACACGCACGCACGCGCGCACACACACACACGCGCACACACAGACACACACACACATACACATACACACACGCACAAACGCTCAGAGAAACACACACAGGTTGATTACAGTTGTGCTTTTTCCATTTCAAACATTTACAATTTTTCAGATACTGGGTAATATATATTTTGAACAACCCATATACATATAACTTGGAAGTATTTAGTCTTTAATACAGTTCAAAATGTTTTTCAACAAATACCTTTTTCCGCTGAGGTTTTTGTCAAGATGACAAGGACAACGTTTTCAATAATTTAAGGCTATTTTTCATCCTGTTCCGAAGAAGTAGCTATAGGAAATTACAGGGTTATATAAATTGTTGACATCATTTCTTTTAATGGCATTTACTCATCCAGTTTTGATGTTTGGAGTTTTATTTCTTATTTGTATGTTTTTTTCTTATTGCTATGGCAATTGCTACGAGTAAGAAATAAGCCAACATGTATTGAGGAGGGACAAAATATGCTAGATGGAACATTTTTGTCTGGTGTCTAGGAATATGAGTAAAACATCTGGTCTTCCCTATTTCAAGGTAGATGGAATAATTCGAAAAAGATTCACTTTTTATCTATAACCATTCAAATGATACAGAGACACTCCAGTGAACAATTAAGATGTTCAATTTTTTTTTACTTTATTTCATTATTTTATTATTTTGATATTAGATCTATTTTACTTTAGTCGAATAATATTTTCACAGATTGTAAAATTATATTCCCTGCATGGAAAAGACGGACCTCTTTGCAGTCGGTTGATATATTACAATTAGCAATTAAATACCTTTAAAATTCCGTTCTATTATCTTAAAAGGAAAAAAAAAAGAAAACAATTCAATAAGGTACCACTGGAATCGGAATACGTGGGATATAATAAAATGATAAAAAGGGCTTTGGTGATATGCTGAACCTGTGTTAAATACGAAGTACATCAACACTAGTCTATATTTAGACGGCGATATGATTTTACATTCCATTGTGTGACACATCGTACCAAAAATACTGCAATATTTTGTAATCTATAATTAGATAGGACAATAAAAGAAAATAATTACCAATGGTCGTGTAAAAATATTTTCTGCAGAAATAGTAATTGACATCGAAATAAATAAACAAAAGAACATATCGTGATGGAATCAAAATGGAAATAGAAGCAAACAATATTTTAAAAATTTTTAAAAGAAATGAAAATAAACGCATTTATACAAATCATACATATATACATACATGCATATATATATATATGTATACATACGTATATATAAATATACACAGACATATATATATATTGTTTCATATATTGTTTCATATATAAGAGGGGTGTATGTGTGAGTGTGTACATATGTGTGTACGTGTGCACGTGTTTGTGAAATACATGTTAAGCACACTATCGAAACTTTATTTCAGGGTAAGTCCCAGATCCTATGTCTGCGGAGCAAGTGCACCACTTTTGGCTATCAGGCATCATCGGCGATACTAGGCATGAAACATCGTTGTAATAATTCCATGAGTTCCAACATGAACGTTGAGTATATATTCAAGATAAAACGAGAAGACGAAATGTACCAACAGAAAAAAATTATATTATCACATAAATTGTTTCATCTTCAAGATGCACTGCACCCCTGTTGGTGTGGGACGATGCAAAAATACCAGATGCAATTCACAGTGCATAGAAGACTCCTCAGTTGGGACAATAGAGTTTTAAGATGGGAGATTTACATTTCTGTTTCACTGTATTGAGAGAATGTAACAGTTAGTGAAACGCAGTCAAATAGACGCGAATATACAAACGCTTAAATCAATGCAAAGACGTATACACGCAAAGATGAATGATAATACTCGTGGGCACCTGTCAGCACACACCAACACATGTATGTATGTCAGTCAATCACACACGCATGCAGTTATGCAGGCATAGAGAAACAAAAATGGACCCATCCCGACACATACAGAGATCACATAAACACTGCCTCCATATAGCACACGCCTGCACTCATTCAGATGCAGTCACAGACACATTCACACAGGCACCCTCACATAATTCTCAAAGATGCCCCACGCCTTATCGCACCCACACCACAGGACATGCAAAATTCGAAATGTACATTAACACCCAATTTCCTTACTAGGGTTAAAGGTCATTAATAAATTTACTGAACACGTCATGACTCCAAACATATTCGTATGTATGTATGTATGTATGTATGTATGTACGTAGATAGATAGATAGATAGATAGATAGATAGATAGATAGATAGATAGATAGATAGATAGATAGATAGATAGATAGATATACATACGTAGATATAAATATGTATAGAGTGTTAGAAGTGGTGTATAGATATTGAATATTGAGTAAAGTGGATGTCGTCAGAATTTTGGAAAGCGAGTTTATTTTTTACTATTTAGTTATTGGAGAGTATTGTAGTTCGCTTGAAGCATTGTGTATTGTTTGTAAAGAATAAAAAGTTTAGGAAGGTATAACAATGCACTACAGAACAAAAAAATGGACTGTATACCTGTTGTAACTTGGTAAACTGTAGTCCGATGATATTTCGGAATTAGAATTCCTTCTTCAGATCTTATTTGCTGGAGTCTCATTATTATACCTTCCTAAACTATTTAGTTATTATTATTAGAGCTTTCGTTCGTCCTCGAACTTGTCAAATAAAATAGTGAATGTGAAAACAGGTTATTCATTTATAGAAATCAGGGGTTTTTTTTATGTTTAGAAGAGGAGAATATTGCTTTTGTTTACGTGGTGTTGGGTGAGGTTCCAGGACAATGGAGATAGTTAGATAAGTAGGTAGATAAGTATATATATATATATATATATATATATATATATATATATATATATATATATATATATATATATATATAGATAGATAGATAGATAGACAGACAGACAGATGTATAGAGACAGGGAGGGGAGGGATTTCTTGTGTTTTAACCATTTATTTATTTAGTTATTTTTTTTTACAATTGAATAGCTACTGGCATGAGAAATTAACTCAAAGATGGTGGCCTCTTTTAATTTCATGTTTTTGCATGAGCAAATATAAGTACAATGTTTATAAATTAGAACACAAAACACAATTTTATAGAGATGAGTATCATGTTATGTATATTGGGGCAGAAACAGCAGTAAGAGCGTTTTTTTATTTTCTTTCTTTAAAGTGTCAGAAAGTTTTGTATAGAAAAATAAAGCCAGGTTTCTATTTCATGTTTTGTATGAGCAAACATTATTTACAAATTAGAAAGATACGAAAAGTTACAATATCCCAACGCTATATATATATATATATATATATATATATATATATATATATATATATATATATGAATATTTATAGAGATGAGTATCATGTTTCCAATTTGGGAGCTACATTCAGAATCAGAAATGCAAATCCTCCAGTTTTCTTTCAAACATTCAATTTTGGACAACATTTTTGGAATATAGTGTAGCTCCATTGCTTATGGTATTGAGGATCATCCCGTGAACATTTGTAAAAGGGAAAAATTTTGAATTTTCCTTCGCTGCATATTTCCATATGCTTTCTTAACGGAATCTTGTCTAATAAGCTGCATGTGGATTCTGTAGTTTCTGCCCCAATATTTATAACATGATGCTCATCTCTGTAACAATAGGTTTTATTTTTCTAATTTGTAAATATTGCACCAATATTTCTTTATGGAAAAACATGAAATTAAAAGAAACCTGAATCGAAATTACACAGCATAAACATAGACATATTTCCAAATACATGGACACACAGGCACACATACGCACACATACACACACACACACACACACACACACATATATATATATATATATATATATATATATATATATATATATATATATATATATATATATATATATATATATATATATATATATATATATATATATATATATATATATATTCATATATATATATATTTAATTTTTCATAGAAATTCTTATCTTCCTTCTGGCACCTTAAGAAAAAAATGTTTTCAGTTATGACTGTACGCTATCCATTTTCAAGTATTTTCTCTATCCTAAAATAGGTTACCATTCTTGAACTCATGTCTCATGCCAGTAGCTATACAATTGTAAATCAGTAACTATATAGATAAATGGAAGGAAACATTCCAAATTGAAAAGAATTACCTCCCCCTCCCTCCCTCTACGTATCTATCTGTATGTCTATCTATCTATCTATCTATTCATCTATCTATCTATCTATATATCTATCTATCTATCTGTCTGTCTGTCTGTCTGTCTATGTATCTTACTATATATCTATCAATCTATCTCCAATGTCCTGGAACTGAGGTCTATCAAACCTATTCACAAAGCTTTGACTGCCCAAGTTGCCGCGTAGTAAAACTGAACGGGGAACAATGCGGTTAGGAAGCACGTTTCTAAACACAACACATTATTCCTTTATTGATTAATGTTACTGCATATATTTTTTGAGTGATATACTTTCAAGCTTTTCTTAATCCTTTGTCTTGATTTTCTTATTGTGGTACAGATGTGTGGACTGATCTTGCCAAGTTAAAGGTGTATTTGATTGGTGTACGGTTTATATGTTCGAAAAAAAAATAACATATATTCGTTTAAAATTGTTTGTTTCAAATGTTCATATCTCTTTTAATAATTACTCTGTCTTGTGAGGGTATTTATGTTTGACAGCATTTTATTGTGAAATATAGATATTTTGTCTTATCTTATTAAATATAGTTTGAAACTTATAGAAATGGTCTAGAATATGTGTGCAGAAGATGAAACATTTGTCCAGTTTTCGAATAGGTATTTATGAAAGTTATTGCGGAAATATGAAGTAGAATGTTCGTATCATGATATACATATGCGCGTATATATATATTTGTATGTTTGTACGTGCGTGCGTGTGTTAGTGTGTGTGTGTGAGAGAGAGAGAGAGCGAGAGAGATAGATAGAGAGATGGAGAGGGGGAGCTGGTGTCCGTGATTATATATGCATGTGTGTGATTCTACATGTGCATAATTTCCACGTGTTCTGAAATCCAACTCGAGGGAATCCTAACAAGACTACTCTCTATTCACCAATGATTATTTTACATACATGTTTATGTTCGTGATTTCATCAAAGTAACATACCTAGTGATATTTCGGAGAAATCTGTTCATAACTCATCTCTGTCTAAAGATATTTCGTGTGTAGATACATTTGTAATTCTCTTTCAAATATGCCTATTATCCATATCTAGAACGGATAATTCCCCTAAACTAAACTCATTGCTTCAGTGGTAAGTGAGTACACACAAATAGAATTGTGCGAGAGCAAGTTTCAAACACTCTGTCGTAAATTCCCTGTGGATTGGAAATGTGAATGTTGTAAGGTTTTATCTCCAATAACGTAGCTGTTTGACAAGTAGAGATTCATGAAATACGTGCTAGACTGAAATAAATGAAATCTGTATGATCGATTAAAATCCTTGAATGCGTTGAACCGTCATAATTTTCTTCGTCTTTGCCATCATTGTTGCCGTTACCATCATCAACGTCACCATCAATATCATCATTATCATCGTCGTCATTAGACAATTTACATTCAATAGTAACAGTATTCGCATAGCCGCCTCTATCTAGTCTACCTACCATTGCCATATTGATTTTTAGTAGAATTCTACTTCCTACTTCTAATATTTCTCCTGCCTCGTGTCATAACTGCACAGTTTCTCTCTCTGTCTTTTTCTCTCTCTCAGATTTAAATCTCTGACAATAAACAACTCATGTCATGCATATTTACTTCAGACTACCTCCCACTATCGAATAGAATTTCCTTTATATGACAGCTATTCACTTCATATTGTCTCTCCTACTCTCTCATTTCCTCTCTCAATCTCTCTCTTTCCTCCTCTTATTTAGCTAATCTTTCTATCTGTCTCTCTAAATACCTCTCTTTGTATCTCTGCACCAATCGATACCTATTTATTGCTATCGTTGCTGCTGATGCTATTGTTATTATCAAAAGAACCTCCTCAGATCCAGTTACATTTTTTTCATATGTATTTGTTTGTTTCTGTTTAAACTCAATAACACATGTGAGAGGGGTGATTGTGGCTTTCATCTTTGTAAGGTCGATAACAAAAAAAAAATGGAAAAGAAAAAGGAAGTTAATATTAATATACAATGTTTAGTAATATCGCTTTATCACTCCTTACAAGAATGAGTTTTATGCTGAGAAAGGATAATAATAATAATAATAATAATAATAATAAAAACAACAACAACAACAACAACAACAACAACAACAGCAACAGTAATAATAATAATAATAATAATAATAATAATAATAATAATAATAATAATAATAACAACAACAACAACAACAACAGCAACAGTAGTAACAACAATAATAATAATAATAATAATAATAATAATAATAATAATAATAATAGTAACAATAAGGATAGCTAGAATACGTTATTAGGGACGGCTAGAATACGTTATTAGGGACGGCTAGAATACTTAGGAGGGGTATTGGCATTTAAGGTTACTTTTGTAGTCGGATGTTAGGAATGTTTGTTTTCTAACAGACTAATATGTTGTGAGTATCTGAAATATTAACTATTTTGTGTGACTCTGGCTGCCGAAAACATTCTTCTATTACTCTGTACCACATAATTACCAAAAAAGTGGCTGAAATACTAGGAGAATTCAAAGAGAATGAAGAACACCAGAATAAACAAATGGAAAGAAAAAGAACTGCCTGGCCATTACATACAACACATCGCGAATGCTGGACGAGAACATACCTGGCTTTGGTTCACAAATGGGGAACTGAAATGAGAAACAGAAACGCTAATTTTGGCTTCTCCGGGACATGCAACTTGAAGAAATCTGATAAGCTCATGCATCAACAAATCTCAGACATCAAATGTAGTAGCTGAAGTTACGGAGACCAGAGTATCAATCACATTTTCAGTGAGTGCAGTACACTTGTGCAACAAGAGTGTAATCGCATATTTGTCTGTGTAGGCACAAAAATGCATGGACATAATTATAATAAGAATTTCAAAATTGTCAGAAGGCTTACAAATTTGAGGGAGGGGCAAGCCTGTTACCGTAAGACCTAGTCATTCCATCGATGCGACCTAGTCATTCCAAATAATTTGAGGCAGAGAAATCTCAGCAGAATACGAACACAATAATAATAACCACAACAACAATAACAAATAATAATAATAATAATAATAATAATAATAATAATAATAATAATAATAATAATAATAATAATAATAATAATAATAATAATGATAATAATAATGATAATAATAATAGGTCACAGAAAACGAGAAAGCAACCATGCTCTAGGATATGCCAATGCACACAGATAGAGAAGTTAAGGCTAATAATAGACCAGATATAGTTGTCAAAGATCATGAAGAAAAACATGCTTTCTAATTGATGTATCAATACCAGCAGATGACAACATTTCCCTAAAAGAAATGGAAAAACTTTCAAAATACAAAGACCTGGAAATAGAGGTAACTCGAATGTGGAATCTAAAAACAGAAACAATTCCTATCATAGTAGGTGCCTTAGGTATAATAAAAAAAAATATTCAGACAAATACATAACAAAAACACCAGGACTTACAAATATATATAACACAGAAAATTGCACTACTGGGTACTGCACACATCCTACGCAAAACACTTTCAGTACAGTAACCATAAGAGCATCACAGCAAACTACAGCACATACCCAAGGCACACAGAGCTGCGCTCGGTAATGAAGTGAAAGCACGTTATAAAAATAAAACTACTGAACAATAATAATAATAACAATAATAATAGCCCAAAACCTCGACTGGATAATATGCGTAAATATCGCTATAAGGTTACGGGTGCTTGGTACCAACATACACTGGAAAAGGTAATGGACGACAAGGAGAAGGCAAAAATCCTCTGGGACTTTGATTTATAGAGAGACAAAGTGTTAGAGCACCGAAGGCCGGTTATAGTAACCTTTAGGAGGGACAAACAAGAGTGCGCAATAATCGACGTAACAGTGACCGGAGATCAACATATCATCATAAACGAAAGAGAAAAAGTTGATAAATATGGAAACCTGAGAATTGAGATAGCTAGGACGTGGCAGCTACCAGAGTCGAACATAAAGATTACCTCTATCGTCATTGGTGCATTGGGTTCAATACCACTCAATCTGAAAAAACACATCTGAAAATCTTTGAAATATCCTGCAATCTCGATGTATTGCAAAAGTCGGCATTACAGGTTGTTATTGACCTTATATATTTTAAAGTGTTATCAGACACCTGTACAGACTCATGACGCTGGAAAATCCAGGAATGGGTGATGATGTCATACATCAGTATGTCTTATCTTGCAGTCATTCAGCACCATTCTTTCTATCGAAAGTTGATTTTTGTCTCTCGGATTTCCATTCTGCATCCCTTCTATTCCACTGGCAGTTTGTCATTCATTTCCAGGAAGTTATACACACAACTAGATGCTACTCCTGTCATCAACTTTCACATCATCAGAGGCAGACAGGAGATAAGCCGGTAATGAGCCACTGCATTACCTTTACTGGGATGCGATTGTCAAAGAACCGTTTGGGATTTCCGCTCCGTTATTGATCACTTTATCCATTTGCGCAGTTATTCTTTTGTGTTGTCCCGGGAAATTTTTCCGCCAGTACCATTGTACCCCATCCGAGTTTGGGCATTTCCAGTTCATGATCTCTGTTGTCTGCTCGGTCACCATTTCAACTGCTATTGTTATATTGCTCTATTTCACTGCATATTTCTGCGATTTTAATTCCGTCAAACATTCAGCATCTTTGTTGCGCGTTCTTCTATTATCCTAGATAGAACAATCTCTTCATTTTATATTGTCGAATTCTTTGGTCATATTATTTGATTTTTGCAGCAGTCTTTTTTTCAGCTTTTCAAGGATACATTTAGCCCCTCCTCTCGTGATTTTATCCTATACCTACTTTCGAAATCTTCATATTTCTCCTTGCTGATTTCCGCTTATTTCTTTCTTTCGAAGGTTTTGATATATCTTCGTTGTTCGTTCATTGATTGCTTTATGATTCTTTTCCGCCAAGGCTCTTTTTCTGCATTTACTTTTTTTTTATGTTATTGTTTCACCGCTCGGATGATTAGCTCTGTATCCAACATATCAGTAGTAAGCAATTAAGCGCTTCCATGCTTGTGTATATTTGCTGCATGAGTGATTATTTGCGCGTACCCTAATATATCTAAGTTAGTGCTTATATTAAGATGTTGACATTTATCTTTGTTACTTATGCTAGCTAACTGTCTATTGCATTTTCTGGTTGTTATTTTATATATGAAAAGCACACTAGTCCTATAGTGTGCTTAATATTAGCATGAAATACCAAAACTGTTCCTCAAAAAAGAGAAAAAGGGAAAATGTAATCATCGACACCCTTTTAGGTATATACCTATAATGCTTAGTCATGTCTTATATACAAGATATTGACTTATATACAAAATATAGACTTGCAACTTAAATTTCGTTCAAGATTTTTCATTTCCATTTTGATTCGTTTATTTTTGCGCTACAACACTTTTCCACCATGAAAAATGACATGCTCATTTGTTTTGATGAAGGCCCCATTTCCATTGTTTTAATACGGAGAGGCTCATATTGATTTTGTTCTACTTGTGCTTTGCATTTTAGAAAATGAACACTTTCCTAAATCAACATAACTTAGGACTAGAATACGAGAAAGAGATTGACAAAAAGAAAATCAATCAACTATTTTGTGAGATGGTGTCTACTAATATCAGCAAATGGGGAATGTCAGATATTTAATTTCAATATAAGGAGTGCAAAGAAAAGTGCAGTAAAATGTTTAGAGTTCAATAATATTAGACCAAGCAGAAGCCGAGAACAGAATCTCACAAAGAAGAAAACATTACGATGAATTGATTTTCAATATTTTAACTTTATATTTAGAAGAAATCCTCAAAGTTATAATATGATTACTAAGCCAAATACAAAATCGCATTTAGTTTTTCAAAAGTTTGTATTTCTAGTAAGTTTATTTGATGTAGAATATCGAACAGTTATATTCAAAAGCATATGCATGCAAGCTATTAGTTATAACAAAATAAAATCAATTCTACGAAAGCCAGTGGAAATAATTTCTCACACAGTTAAATATGGAGACAATGTTATTTAGTAATTTTTAGTGTAGTAATGCAAAGTACATTGAAATATTGACATCAAATGAATATAAGAAAACTGTTTTATAAATTCATCTGTACTTTAGATGACATCCGCAAAAATATTTCTTTTAAACATAGTCTTTATTGATACTATTAAAAGCATGTATTTTATTAAGGTTGACCTTTATGTTCTGAGTAAAGATGAAGACGGAAATCGATAAAAAAAGTTCACTTGAACACTGGTTTCGATGTAATCGACTTACCCATTAGATTCCAATTGCTACCAAGCTGAGGAAAACTCGAAAACATTATTTATGTTGACCCAAACAGCAAACTCGTAGAATAATAAGCTCGCCGCCCAAAATGCTTAGCGGCATTTCTTCCGTGGTTACGACCTGAGTTTAATTTCTGCCAAAGTTGATTTTGCCTTTCATAATTTTGGATTCGATAAAATAAGTACCAGCTGAGAACAAGACTCGAGATAAGCGACTCTAACCTCACACCACAAAGTATCAGGTATTGTGCCTTTTGTATAAATATCTATTGCAACTGATCTGGTCGGCGAGCTGGCTGAAACTTTAGCTTAGCGGCACTTCTGGCTGTTTACTTTCTCAGTTCACTTTTGCTTTTCATCTTTTCGCGGTTGATAAAATAAACTGCCATTGGGGTAGATGTAATGCATTACCATATTCAGCATAAAATTGTTGGGCTTTTGCCAAAATTTGAAACTTTTATTGAAGTTGACTCACGGCAGCGAATTAGGAGATATTATATCGCCGGAAAATTTCTCGAGGCATTCGATTCTTCTATTTACGTTGTGTGATCTAACAAGTCCGTGGTAAAATTTGATTTCTTCCTGTGATCAATAATATGATGTGCCGGACAAGTTTTTTGATCGATATTATCGATCAATCCACTTTACGTAAAAATTACATTTTTGTGTCTTAATCAGAAAATATTAAATGCGCTGAGATGGCAGAATCTTTGGAATGTTGAAAAAAAGTATTTGAATTAGCTATCGAGTTCTAATTCAGCAAGAATCAATTTTAACTTTTATTCCTCCAGTGCCAAAATCTAAAACAATTATTGAAGTTTGTCTGAAGCGTCGAGTTAACAGTCCGTACACTTTGTTCGACAGCTCTTTACATTGTAACTGTACTTCCACCAGGTTAAATTTTATCTTTCATCCTTTCGGCAGCGATAACATAAAGTTCCAATTGATAAAATAAAGTACTATTGAAGATGATAAAATAAAGATCACCTTTGTTCATGTATGACCATAGGATTTGCACCTACAATGTCCCCTTCCGAGACACAATTTCAGTTAAGGTTAATTGTGGAAGGCAAGAAGTTGCCCATGCATATCAGTGCCTCCTCTCCACGCCACCGATGTTATCCAAGGGAAAGGCAAAGACTGATACAGCTTGGCACTAGTGACGTCACAACTCATTTTTAGACTTGAGTGAACTAGTGTAACATGAACTAAAGTATCTTCCTCAAGAAAACAATACACAGCCCGATCCAGGAATGAAACTCACAACGTCACACATGTAAGCTCTTACCACTGAGTTATACACCTCTACATAGAAGATAACGCCTACCAAATGTTCTTCACTTGTTCCTTGATTAGAATCAATTATTTAAGCTGTTTTAATCTACTATTCCTCTCGAAGCAAATTACAGTTCTTCTGGCGAAGCTACAACCATTTATCACTATGATGGGTGCAGTGAAAAGAAAATCGCTCAGGAGCATTTACTCGAAATCCTTACATTCAAATTCCACTGTTTTCTACTTTGCATTTCTTTCACATCCGATAAAATATTGTACTGGCCAAATGCTTTGAGTTTTATAATCGAAAATTTATTTCCGTCCCATAGTTTAGTAATTAAGCTTATGTCAGGAAAACTTACTAAGGATAGGGATTAGCAAATTCTTACTAAGGATAGGGATTAGCAAATTCATTCAACCGGTGTTACAAAAATGTAACCTTAAAATGGTTGACCTTGTATATAAATTATAAAACATTACTATGATTAAACATTACATAAGGCAGTCGATTGGCTGAATCACTGGAAGCCGATTTTGCGTTTTATTTTATTGCGGTCGATAAAATGAATACCACTGAAATAGTGCAGTTGATAAACTCGATGTTAAACCAGTCTTAATCTCTAGTTTTGTGTCGACATAACAAAACATTGTTTGGGATATTTTTATTAATTGGGCAAACAATAGAATAGTTTGAATATCGACCAAAATGTTTAGGGATAAATGTTACAGAGCGATACATCAACGTGCATTCACTTCATCAGATTTCAGGTAGAAATCGATGGACATAAAATATATATTTAGATAGTTTCTATTGAACTGTCATCCCAATATTAAAACACAGAAATAAGTGGTATACAGTGAACTGGCATGAGATGTAACTCACCTGAATTATAAATTATGTATCCGAGAGTGTGAGATGATTGAGAATATCTCGTAAATAAATTCATAAATCAAATATCAAGTAATTTTCCGAGTAGCAATGAACACCCTTCACAAATTTGCATACGTTTCGTAGCCAACCAACGATTGTACTCAGAAACTGGGATGCGTCTTGTTACATGAATGATCCGGGAGTGCCAGGTCAGACTGTTTGGCTATGTTGCACAATTTTCCGAGTTAGACCCTATTTGCCTTGTTCTGTTCACTGAGGATCCTGTTGGTTTGACGGCTTATGTTGTTCGACTACATGCTACATTGTCATGGTAGGTGAAGCAGATGAAGATGTGTCTTGCAGAGATGGAGACTGACGGGAATTCTGCTGGACGGGTTGCTCGGGAGGATCCGGCAGGATCCGGCAGGATCCATGAAGGAACAAACAATGGTGACTGCAGCAAAGCGCTGTAATGGCGCATGCCCGCACACCTGACCTGGCTTTCAATACCAAGCAAAATATTAATATTGAGGTACACCTGAGGAAAATTACAATAATAAATGAAAATATATAGATGACAAACCTTGATACCTGGGGTCTCCTCCAAAAGCTTATAAGCGAGCCTATAACTTCAAATCGTACCTGGATAAACTTCTTTGAAGAAAAACACGATAAGCCTCAGATTCTCGAAAATATTTCGGCCAACAATATATTCCAACACGAGCGGATTTTGGTATCAGAAAAATCTGATATTACATGTCTAACATCTGAAACCCATGTCAGTAATGTATACGAGTAATCGGGTTTCGAAACTGACGTGACTAAATTCCGCTGCCGTGTGAACTACGCCGTACTTGAATTCAGTTGCTATACTGTCTTATATTTTCTTCTTCTTAGTCTAATGCATACATAATGCACACACACACAAATACATAGCTATACATATTCACACACAATGAAGTGTGTGTGTGTGTATGTGTATGCTTGTGTGCGCACATGTGCGTGCGTATGTGCTGATCTACTTAGATATTTGTGTATGTGTGTGTGCGTGTGTGTGTGTGTGTGTGAGAGTGGAGCATATATGTGATGGCATGCCATGTAATGTAAGAGAATAGAGTCTCTCGTGTATATCCTTAATTTCCACTACCTGTCAAATCAATATATATCAATGACCAATAAATATATAATTACGACACCTACTGAACGTAAAAGTAAAAAAAAAAATAGACTTTAAGTTTCATATAACGAAATAAACAATAAAGGGAAACGAAATGAGATATTTAAAGCTAGAAACTTCTCCGGAATTCTCTTTATATTTATTTAAACCTCACTTAGTTTTCCTGAGAGATTCTGACATTAATACGAGCACGAGCGATATATTATGGGAAATATGTCAGCATAACTCATGATGCCAAAAAATAATTACTCGCTCAAATATAATATTAACTGCTTTACGCATAACTTTCTTACTAACGTTATATCAAAACAATGCTGAAGATATATTTCTAACTATTTTAATGTAAACCTAATACAATTTACCTGGATGAGTTTATTAAATTACCTTACTTGCACAAATTATCTTTGCCAGGACGTGATATTTCTGTTGTTTTTTTTTTTATACGCGGTTTTCATTCTGCTTCCCTTTGCAGATATAAATACAAAGTGTTATACCGTTGCCCCCCCACACTAACAACGTTCAATATACTGTAAACAGAATTAGTTTTCCATCTTCAGTATTATCCATACAGATATAGAGAGACAAGCTAAAAACAACCTACATAGATCTAATCAAACCTCCTCCGTATCATCAGAGACAACATACGGCCTATCTTCAGGACGTATAACAGCCGTGTCTCTTAAAACAGCACAAATTCAAAAATACTGCGCGTATGAATAAAAAAAAAATGAGTACATAACCCTCTCCGCAAAAATTATGTTACATAATATCTGATGATTTCCTCTGGCGCTCTCCTATTATATAGCAAAACCTGCGTCATAAAAAATGGCGCTTCTACAGTTGTAGTAATGCAGTATTACTCTTCACACGGTTGCTCCCCTTCGATACAGTTTAAAGGAGATCATTTTTCCCACTTATTCAGACACTACCAACAGAATATACTAGATCCTACTTTTAAAAATAACTGATTTATGAACCCTCTAAAACACCTAACCATTATTGCTGTTTCCTGTCTACATCTATAATAAAGATACCAAAGGAAAAATGCTTTAAACGAATGCCTAAGTTATGTTTTAAAAACAATACTACTGCTAGATAATGCCTCAGTATATTTATATCAACTAGTCATTAGTAACAAAAAGAAGTCTGGATATAAAGGTAATGATGTTCATCGGTGAGTACGAGACTTTAGACTACGGATGCTGAAGGACGGATCAGTTACTGCATTGTATCTGGTCCAACTCTAACAACTCTGCCAATATACCACCCGGGGAATATAGGTTTATTTATTGACACGAAATGCTGAACGCAACGTTGAACTCGCTGAAATTTTAATTCAGCTTGAAGTGACACTACACAATATTTTTAACAAAATTCTAATGATTCACCCGATTGACCGAATTCTCTCTATCTATCAATCTATCTGTCTGTCTGTCTGGCTGTCTGTCTGTCTGTCTGTCTGTCTGTATGTCTGCATGTCTGTCTGTCTGTCTCTCTCTCTCTCTCTCTCTCTCTCTCTCTCTCTCTCTCTCTCTCTCTGTCTGTCTATATGTCTGTCTGTCTATCTAATTGTATATTTTGTGTACAATATGTAGGAGTTATGTATCATTACTATAAAGTTTTGGAGTTTGTACCTGTTTTCCTGAAAACCACATTAAGAAAAATTAGGCATTCAAAAGTCTAACTTACACAGAGATATAACATAATGGATTACCATTGCTCGAATTTTGTATCTAGCGAACGACTATAATCAGAAATTGGGATGCGTCCAGTTACTTGTACGGTCCTGGATTCGACTGCGCAAACTATAATAAAATGTTATGAGTTGGATCCTGCGTATCGTGTGGTAGTGGTGACGGCTTGCATTTTTCAGCCATATGCCACATCACCACGGATAAGAAAGTATCTTACAGAGAGGAGGACTGACTAGGACTCTGTTCAGAAGGTTGCTTCGGAAGATCAAAGTAAATATCAACAAAAGGTGATGCAGCGACGTGATGCAGTGGTGCATGCCTCCATGCCGGATCTGACCTAAGTGATGAACACTGGATTTTCATTAAAAACAAAATTCAACAAGTTTTCGTGAAATCTTTAATAAGTTACGACAGACTGAATAATAAGTAAGATGATAAAAGAATATACTATTGTCTAATGAACTTCATTAATTCACAGCTGTTTCTGATATCAGATGCAGTGGACTCATAGATGAGTGCTTGAGTAACACATAGCTTTATCGGAGCATCCAATATGAAGTGCAGTTTATTTGGGAAAAGAATGACGTTTCTTCATATATTTAGAAAAAAAAAACAAAAACAGTACCAATGAGAAAGCCACACGTACGTCGTGGCTGAAAGTCAAGGGCTTCTCCCAGGAAGAGAATAAAATTAATTATATAGATTGGTATATCCAAATTTAGATGAAAAGTAATTAGATTTAACTGTAAAGATGTATGTATATATACAAGCACACATACGCACACGCACGCGCATAAACTGATACACACACATGTACACACGCGCACACACACAGATACGTGTATATATATAGGTGTGTGTGTGTGTTTTATGCATATATACAGCCACATACTTATATAACCAAAGACTTACACATACACACAGATGCATGCACACCCACATACATACATTTCTGTACATATATATATATATATATATATATATATATATATATATATATATGTTTGTGTGTGTGTGTGTGTGTGTGTGTGTGTGTGTATATATACACATATACACATACACATATACAAAATGCATACACATAAAAATACACACTTTCACACAAGTAGATACATACACAGACAGACACGCACACGCACACACACATATAAATGGTTAGATAGATAGATAGATAGATAGAGAGAGGGAGAAGGGGGGAGAGAGAGAAAGAGAGGTTCACGTGGCTAGGTGGGAAAGAGTATGCTTTCCAGCTTCTTCGGTCCTGGTCCAGCGCACTATGTGGCACTTTGGGTTAGAGCATTCTTCTATAGCCCTAAACTAACGAAAGCATCTTGAGTGGATTTTCGAAAGCGGAAACTGACAGAACATTATCTAAAAATAGACTGAACAGCCATTTGCTTATGTTGTCTAATTAAATGGGTTTTTTTTATTTTTTTCATCATGCAGCAGTAACTGGTGTTAAATGCTGAACATATATTCCCGATACTTTAGTTATCAAAAACACCAGTTGGTCACCCCTCCCATATCCAGGTAGACTGGGTGAAGAACATCTCATTAATAAAAAACAAGAAAAACAATGGCAAGACCAATAAGAATGATATTGGTCGCAGTCTCGGTGTTTCTGTCATAAATCTGGATGAGAAACTTTATAAGTAGTTAATTATCAAGTTTTATATGAATAGCTACAGACAAACTTCTAACTAGCTCTCTGAAAATTAGTGAGTTGATACGAACTTCCGTTGAACACATTTGACAAATAAGTTACTACGCTCACGCATCAACGTCCCGCATGCTGTCCAAAACAAATTCTATCACGCGCATACATTTACTCAGGGACAGATTAATTTAGTCTTTGAGCACTCCCGTTAGTGCTTTTATACATTTGTTTCCGAATGACTACACTTCGTTCTCTAAATTAGGTACAGGAAATGAAAAAACGCGGTATCAACTAAAACACTAAGATCAAACAAGAACACGCTTGGAAAAATTTGAGATTAGAAATTATTGGGCAAAGCATAATCGCCAGAGGAAGATAAACAATGGCGTATATATGAATAAAACACAGAATTTTTCATTAACGTCAATGAGGTCTCAATTCTTTGCATAGACTACACTTCGTTCACTAAAATAGGAAATGGTCTAAACATAATCCCACGTGAGTTTACTTTGGCTAAGACAACTTACATATGTAACGAACTTCATGAAAGTTCCGTAAAGAAAACGAAGTATATATAAATATTGTTGATCACCCATTGTTATTCCTTGTTTGTTAAATTTGGGAGGTATTCAAATGTGTTCCAACGAGACAAAAGTCAGTTATCAGATCAACTATTTAGTATTTATTAACGTTGCATTTTTACACGGCAAAGTGCCAAGTGGATGGCAAGATGAGAGAAACATATACACTTTTCAATCAGACAGTTCACAATGAAAAATGAGAATTTGTTGCTTATTCAGACAAAAGAAAATGGACAGTTGTTGTATAAATATTTGGGTACATGTTTTTAAGCATTCATGTATTCCGCTGACAGCAAGTACACACACATGCGCACAACCACACACATGTGTATATATATATATATATATATATATATTTGTTAGAATGCGTGTATATAAATACATGGCACTCCATCTGTTGCTACGACGAGGGTTCCATTTGAACCGATCAACGAAACAGCCTGCTCGGGAAATTAACGTGCAAGTGGCTGACCACTCCATCGACACGTATACCCTTAATGTAGGTCTCAGGGAGATTCAGCGTGGCCCCTTTGAAATACAGGTACTACAGAAACAAGGAAAAAGAGTGAGAGAAAGTTATGGTGAAAGAGTACAGCAGAGTTCGCCACCACCCCCTGCCAGAACTTCTTGGAGCTTTAGGTGTTTTCGCTCAATAAACATTTACAACGCCCGGTCTGGGAATGGCAACCGTGATCCTACGATTGCGAGTCCGCTGCCCTAACCGCTGGGCCACTGCGCTTACACACACATACACACAAACACACAGACACACACATATACATGCTTATATACATATACATGTGTGTGTGTACATTTATAATTATGCATGTATTTGTGTATGTGAATATCTGCCAATAAACATACACATATGTATGTTCATACATACGTTCGTAAATACATACATATATGAATACGTATATATACATATATATATATATATATACGTTTCTCATGATGATGGAGACGCGTGTTCGCTTACTATGCCGGATGGAGCGTGTTGTGTAATTTTCCAAGACACAATTTTTGTCACACTTCCCTACTGCTGAAGCAGCACTCCTCACCTCCAGCTGGCATACCCTTGATGCATACCTCTCCAAGCGTGCGAAAATAACGCTTGGTAACTAAACAACGATTGAAAGTGGTGTGCATGCTACAACGTCACACTCACAGGCGAGGGATGATTACATTTGACACATGCAAAAATACATATACATTCGCACAGACCCACTCACACACACACACATGAACAACCACTTACACTCTCATACACACACACACACAAACACACACACACACACACACACACACACACATATATATATATATATATGTATGTATGTATATAAACACATGTGTGTGTTTGTGTGTATACCTAAGATAGTGTTGTATTCTAGCAAGTTGTAAACATCGTCATTCCAGCGCTAAAAACTCGATTATCTTTACTTTAATTCAGCTCTCTTCCGCTATTTCATCGGAATTTAATCAGCTCCGTAGTTATTGCCTTGCATTTGTTATGCAATATTGGTATACATATTTTAATGAGACACTTGAGCGAATCATTTTTAACACCTGAATAAATACAAGAAGTCACAACAAGTGAAATATAGTGAAGTTGTGAAATTCATCTTGGAATGTTTTTGAAATGCAAAAGAACTATTCATTATATACAGCAGCAATGTAAAGATGATGAGCCGGCAGGATTTTTAGCAGGTCAAATAAAATGCTTAGCGTCATTTTGTCCGAATTTATGTTTTGAGTTCAAATTCTACCGAAGTAGGTATGTACATACATGTACGTATATATGCATATACTCATTTATTATTTGCATTATATATATATATATATATATATATATATATATATATATATATATATATATATATATATATATATATATACAAGAATAAGGGCAGAGAATCGTCAATTAATAATAGAATTAATAATTAACAATTCTGCCAAGTAGTTCAGTATGAAAAAAAACCTTTATCGGTAAGACTATTTATCATTATAAATATACAGGGATTAGCAATTGAGTTGCTTCTCCAACATACTGAAAATTTAGAAATAGCAGTCAAAGAACTACTGATTCCAAACTACAAATTTTCTCCAAAGTGGATGGCGATATTTATGGCACACATAGAATATTGAGGCTGAAGATTGGAATAGTGAAATTTCCATTCACTTAACCATGAAACGATTCGTATCCAATTAACTAAAGGCTTGGCTTGTTTACGCTTTTCCCTCCGGTTTTTTGTTCTATGTGTGCCATAAATATCGCCATCCACTTTGGAGAAAATTTGTAGTTTGGAATCAGTAGTTCTTTGACTGCTATTTCTAAATTTTCAGTATGTTGGAGAAGCAACTCAATTGCTAATCCCTGTATATTTATAATTATATATATATATATATATATATATATATACGTGCATACATATGTACGTGTTGGAATGTGGGTGTATGCATTTACATATGTATTAATATGACATTTTTGGAGAAGCGACTTTGAAGATTTTACTCAGAATATAAAAGTAAAATCATCGATCGAATATGTAACTAAGTAATGTAGTCCTGTATCTCGAAGCGAATGCTACTATAAATGATAGCTTGCGATATAATTACATCGGAACTCCACGGAGGAAAAAACGTCAACAAAATACGGATATCACCTCGAGTGATATATGTCTATATTCCGTCCAAAGTAGTTACTACGAATATTTTATAATATTTTATTTATAATTGTATTTGCCTCGAGTTACGCTGTTCAATGGCTTCTATATTTAAGCGTAAGACGAATAAATAATTGTAAATGGGAAAACCCCAACATGTTGTAGTGCAGGTGTTTTGTTGTCGTTCTTATAATATTCAACGATTCGTAATTCCAGTTTTGGCAAATATCAAAGTTACAGTATGCGGAATGATATCTACTCTCTAAAAGATTGTCTAAGATTTTCTGACTGACTTCTAAATTAGCTGATATTTAAACACTTACGTGAAACTGATATGTGGACACTTTGTTTCTCTAGAAATATCCTACCAGGATACCCTACCAGGCCTTAATATATTTATGTAAATATATACCTATATATGTATCTGTTGTTTACTATAGAGTGATGAAATCTGAAATTATGCGAGGTGCCTCACAAGTAATTTTTGAAGACAGAATTAGAAAAAATCGTCAGCATTGAAAATGAAAACGAAACACTACATATCGGAGTATATCTGAAAGTACCGACGGAGGGAATGTTATCTAATTGTCTGCCAAAAGACAATCGAAAGTATGAGAATACTTGGATTAAATATTACACGGTTTATGTTGCTGGCGAATATATAGAATATATTTTTAAAATTCCCTCATCCCCCAAAATCAAAATATATTAAATTAAACATAACATAA
>NC_142929.1:160604074-160626574 GCF_046866305.1 Octopus bimaculoides | reverse complement strand
TGAAGGAGTTTTTATGAAAAGAGTGAAGAAGCTAATGAAGACAATGATAAATGGTCCGAATCTAGTGAAGGCTGTAAATTTTTAAGCAATACCGTTACTTAGATATTCAACAGCTTTTGTAGATTAGACAAAATCTGAATTAGCATATCTAGACAGAAGTAAGAAGAAATCCAATATGAATGGAGGACTTCACCCAAGAGCAGAAGTAGCAACGTTATAATTACCAAAAAAGGAAGGTGCAGAGATATAATATCAGTAGGTGTAACCGCCTGTGTAGGTAATCGAGAAGGAAGTTTAAGATCTGCTAGATGTGCAGTAGAATATAGGAAATAAGCTAAATGAAGTGTACTTGTGATGATGGGAGCTTTGGGAACAATAACAAATGACGCTCTAAACACTATGGCCAAATACCAGAAAATCTAAGCCTCAGACTTACAAAAGTGTTGTCATATGTACTGCCTGCATCTTAAGGATTACATTGTTTACTTGAAAATACCTAATTTATCTCAAAACATTTTCAAAATTGAAATATTACAAATTTAACAAAATCTCAGTTCTCAAATTCCAAGTCTCACCAGAGGACTTAAGTCACATCAGATGGAACGTTTTACTATGGGTATTATTTATGATTAGTAAATATTGTACATAATTAGTAAAGTTTGCAACGTGATGCCACTTAAGGTCTCTGTCTAGACTTGGTACAGCTTCTATAAAACAAAGTAGCAATAACTTAAATAATAATTATAGTAATTATCTCTTGTGCAATAATTAAAAAGCCTGAAATCGTCAGTGATCAATGGTACTGACTTATCGACGCTGAAAATACAGAAGCAAAGCCGACCACGGTGGAATTTGAATTTATTACGCACAACGCCAAATATTTGTGGTGATTAAATTGATGACGGCACTAGTAGCACTATCTGAACATTAGATGGATGAAATGGAAAGCCAACTGCGATGAGATTCGAAATAATTTCTTAATGGAATGTGATTCGGCAACCTCTGTGATATCTTTTAGGTTGGGTTTAAAAGAATAAATTATCTTTTGACAGGAGACGGGCTCAGAATGTAAGCCTTAATGTGCGGTGTTAAAATGCACAAGTCCCAGATGATCGAATAAAACAGATAGATAATTTAAAGCTACCACCGAATAGCAAGAGCGATTAATCTGATGACGTTTCAGTTAAGTTCTTGTACATGAAATTTCTCACAACAATGCTTTGTTTGCCACTAGACTATGAAAGACCAATATGATACGCAGTAGTAATAGACAAACAAACATGTAATTTCGAAGTGAATTCTTCAAACACAAGGGTCATTTCTACGCTCTATCGATTATGACATTTAATGTTCTGATATTGGCGACTTGTAAAATAGTCAAATGACTATGAATATTGGTGACTTATAATATAGTGAAATCTGTATGAATAAAAGGGAGAATGTATCTTTGCAATGATGAAAGTCAACAACTTGCTCACAGCAGTTGAAAAGAAAATCGCGTTCCAATACTATCCATATCGATACTATGTACATCAATATTATACAGTGTGGGTTCAAGTATCAATAATCAATTTTGTTAGATATTCTGTTATTCTAGTTTTTAAATGATGTCGCTATGTATCTCTATGAAGTAAAACGATTTGTAACAGGAGTATAACAAAGGATGCCCTCACTATCGAATGTGTATGAGGTATAAATTTTATGGAAGAAGCGGAGACTTATGCGTAAAGGTCGTAGTACCATGTAATCAACTGAGGGTTAGATACGAATGAAAAGTAGTTGTTATGGCGATGTAAATCTATTTGTCTGCTGTGGTATGATGAAGATGAGGTAAACGTCGGTAATGGCTGGAACACGTAATTGCTCATAAACATACAAAAATTACAAATATACACATTGCAAAATAAGATGTCAATAACTAAGTTTTTATATATATGCCTCTAAATTATATTCGATTCGTATTTCAATAATTTTTAAAATTTTGTAATCAATTTATATAATGTGTTTGCATCGGTTTAGAAACCGATAAATGACAACAAATATTTTGAAATTCCTATTTGCAACAAATCATTTCGGTGTTACAAAAGATTCTCTTTATACAATTCTTAAATGAAAATCACAGTGTGGCGACACCGTCGGTCATCAAAGCATCTCATTTGGAAAGTTGCAAATATAAATGCGAGAAATTAACAAATGGAAGAAAAGACGATATTAAACCATATAAAATATCTCAACATTACGAGCATAAAAAACATAGTTTTAGCTCAAGTGATGGGTAACGCCTACATACAAAGCTACACACACACACAGGAATACACTACATATCTACATCGATGTATCTGTCTGTCTGTCTTTCTCTCTCTCTCTCTCTCTCTCTCTCTCTCACACACTCTCTCTCTCTCTCTCTCTCACACACACTCTCTCTCTCTCGCTCTCTCTCTCTCTCTCTCTCTCTCTCTCTCTCTCTCTCGTATATACATATATATATCGATATTATGTATGTGGTTGTGTGTGTGTGGAAAGAGACAGAGAGAGAGGGATAGTGAGAGAAAGAGATTCACAAATATTTTTTTAGAGCTCTCTGGTTGATATTCGATATATATTTTTCTATAATATTTCCGACATATCTTAATATGTAGCAATATCTTTTCACCTACAGGTAACATTTAAAGTAATTATCAGGCTTTATCAGTTTTACAGTGACTCAAAGCTGAACCATTGAGTTAAAAGTACCCTCTCCCCTGTGGGATTCCGCACAACTCCATTCACACACATATAAGCGTATAGCTAGTTCGAACGTACAGCAAAACGTACTCGCCCGCGACACCTCTCATTGAGATGTAACACGTAATCTTCTGACTTCGAAGAGAATCCCATAAACTACGGTTCAACACAGTCACACACAAACAAGAGCACACACACATACACACACGCAAACGCACATACACACATACACCCACAACACACACATACAGGAATATTTATGTTTATAATTTATAAACGGTTCTGTAACTGTTGTATTTAATGCAAAACGAAGCTCATTTTCTATTTCTGAAACTTTCGACAAAATGCTATCACACAGAGCTGTAAAAACGGTATCTTATATAATATATTCGACGACTGAAAAAGACGTGTAATCCGTGCTTATTTACATCCTCTAATCTGATAGTATTAGTTGACTCTGTACCTACATTGAATTTACCTGGGGGAACAACTGAGAAACCTATTATTGCCAGGGGTGTTAGTAAATTAAGATAGACAAGTTTGCATATGTAATCCATTCTTAACTGCTAATTTGTGATATTTTTGTCCTATCAATGACTTCTGTCTAAAGGCTATGCTGTACATAATGGGCACCAATAGATATTATACAGCTTTGTACATGATAACAATACACGGTTGTAAGCATCTTCTCTTTTTATACAATAAATTTGAGCTTAAAAATAGTAAACCAACTGGAGTAATTTTGTTCCTATGTTATAATTTCAAGCATGATCGTATATTTTAAGTAACCAAGGAGACACTACAATTAATGTCACTATTACTTATCAGGTACATAAGGAAAATAAAAACTAAAATATATGAATCAAAATGGTTAATAAGATATACTAACAAAATTCTTATAAAACTATATGACATTATGATGCAATGTGAAATGGAAGGATCAAACATAATTCAGGATTTCTAGAAAATATATTTTACGATAAACTGTGAAGTATTGCTAACTTTTCTTTGACCATACCCATCTCCGAAATCGCTTCCTTGCTGGTCACCCGACAAAAATGAAGCCATTTTGAAGGATATTTTTTTCATTCGAATATATCAAAATAAGGTCCATTAATCCTTTATATTAGTGGTTAACTCAATATCAAGATGGATAAGTAAAATTAACAAACCACTATAAACTAAAATATTGCGAACATACGGAGATTCCATAACACATTCAGCTTCAGGAATGAAGATCCAAAACTAAAACCATAATATTGCACGGGGAATAATAAAATAGTTGTAGTAGTAACAAGAAGGAATAAAATAATAATAATAATAATAATAATAATAATAATAATAATAATAATAATAATAATAATAATAATAATAATCCCAACAATAATAATAATAATATAAAAATGATAGTAACAACAACGACACCACCACCACCACCAACAACAACAATAATAATAATAACAATAGTAATAATAATAATATTTATTATTATTATTATCATTATTATTATTATTATTATTATTATTATTATTATTATTATTATTATTATTATTATTGTCCTTTCTTGAGAAAAGTATAGGAATGTTCTAATCCGCTTAAGTAACGCTTAGAGCTCAAATCGATAAAGATAGAAATATATACAACGTACTAAAAAAACATGTTTCGGTATTGCTTTTTGCAATGAATACGCAAGCGATATGTAACGTCAAGTTTTCTAGTAGCGTATAGTTATTATAACATCTTGGATATACTGTTTTATCTATTTTGTGATACAAGCACGCACACAAAAATATATGCGATATGTGTATAAATGTGTGTGTGTACATATAATATACATGCCTATACATATATCTATGTATGTACATACAGCCAATAGACATACATATATACACGTGTGTGTGCGCTGGTGTGTGTGTATTCACGCTCATGTTTGCTTGGCTGTCTTATAAATGTTTCTACTAATTTAGTTTCCTTTATCAGAAATGTTCCCCAAATAAGAACACATTTTAGATATTTCTCCGTGCATATCTTCAAATATAAAATAAACGACTGATATGGGATTAATAATTACATATACAAACAGAAACGAATCTACAGATAGGACTAAAAAGCGCTAAAAAGCGAGTAGGTTTGATTTCTATAAAATACCGTTTAATCGAATACCTACTTAATTGATGCACTCCTCCCTTCCAAATTTACACAGACCAAATATAGAAAGTTTTAAAAACACTATACTAATACATTAACGTTTGGTTTCTTATACAAATGTGAGCCGCATGATTGGTTTGAACGATGTGCCAATTTTGCTTTTAGATTAAAACTAATACAACACATCCTAAACTAGGCAAAAAAATAGAAACGGCCGTTTAGATTCAATACAAAAAAAAATGGTCAAATAAACCTATATTTATATCGATAAACTTGTTGTGAATTCGGTTTAATTTTGGAGTATGCATCTTGGTTCGCAAAGAGAAAATATTTGGAAAGTGTAATTAATCGCTTCGATAGTAATTACAGCTAGATTGTTTTTCATATGGAACCATTCTGAAAATACATTTTCTATATTTTGTGTATACAGACATGTGATTGATCAATTGACTCGCTTTACCGCATCGCTGGCTGATATAAATTTCTGTTTAAGTGATTTAGCCTTCGATATTTAATGTTAGATATCTATCTTTCTATCTATCTATCTATCTATCTATCTATCTATCTATCTATCTATCTATCTATCTATCTCTCTATCTATCTATCTATCTATCTATCCATCCATCTATCTATCTATCTATCTATCTATCTATCTATCTATACATGCATACATACATACATACATATACATATATGTGTGTGTATACAAATATATGTATATATATATATGTATATTAACGTATATATATGTATATACATATATATATACACACACATACATACGTTTAAGTATACACATACAAAGTGAACAGAAAGGAAAAAGAATGTGTGGCAGAGAGATAGAGAGCGCGAGAGAGAGAATGAGTATGTGTGTGTGTCTGAGAGAGAGAAAGCACTGTCAGCATGGGTTATGTATGTATGTGTGTATATATTTCTGAGTGTCCGCACACACGCACAAAAAAATATATATATAATCACACAAATGGGTGCACATAGAAACACACTTAATTCGTTAGGTTTGTAAAGTGGTAACAAAAATATTTAATAAAAAAGATAATTAATTATTATATAGAAGAATCAATTTCATTGCACACAGAAGTTCAATATGTCTTAATTTTTTTAAAAAATCAAATGCAGCCACCATATATATTAATGTGTCTGCTTGTATATGTGTATTATGGAAATGTATTTTTGTGCCCAATTCTGTTCATCTTAATGCTTATATAATTGGTATCTTACTTCTTGGTTATCAATTCTAGTTAAGTATATCTATGGTAAATTGGTTGTATGTGACTATTTTGACCTAAATGTTTTACGATTTCCTGAGTGTATCCTCTTGCATTCGTTTTCACAGTTTATTTTCAAGAGCATTGCTTCATACGCAGCATTATTTCCTCTGTAGCGATTAACTCAGTATAATAACCTTCAGCGAGGAAACAGCAATATAAAAATTGTTTACCTGGGTGTGGGTATGTAGTAATGCCCCTTATATAAATATAAATAAATAATTATATTCTTGGGAATAGAAATTTCTCTTATGAATTTTTTTACACACTGGCTTCCTGATAAAATTCTAGTAAAAGATGTTTATCCCTTTTTGAATTTGTTAATCACACACATATATATATATATATATATATATATATATATATATATATATATATATATATATATATATATATATATGTATATGCATATGCATACATATATACATACATACATTGTTTACTGTTCCGTTAGGGTAAGGTATCCAGTGAGGAGGAAGAATATGATTCGATGAACTTAATGGATAAGACCTACTAATAAACAAACCACAGCATACAATCCTACCTATTCACGTATTTTCGAAGTACGAGTCTACTTGTGACTCTTACCTTAAAACTGTTTACTTTAAATAATACATGTACCTCATCTATATAGATATGCCTGTTGAAATATACTCAAATGATCTATGTTTTGCTACCATAACTGTTTTCCGTTGTCGTTTTTAGGTGCCCTCTTTGAAGAAGAAAATGAATCGCAAGAATTGGCATTCCGTTCTGCGATTGAAAAAATTAACCTTCTGAGTGAAATAATACCTAATAGCCTCCTTATTGAAGATGTTCAACACGTCCGCACTCATGATAGCTTCCATGCATCCCGCAGAGGTAAGTAAAATTTACAAACTTAGTTTTTGATTTACTGGAGTGATGATTTGCCCTTCTGTTTTATCAGAATTTCAGCTCAATTCTTCGGAGTAAGAGATGATATTTAAAGAAAACTTGTAGACCTGTCCGATATTTATATGATTCAATTTGTGGTGCATTTACATGGTCGGTCAAGTTACCAAAAACGTCTACTTAAAATAAAACTCAGTGATGAGGAGTCCGCAGTCGTAGAACTCATCTATTAATACCAAGCTGAAGCTATCAATAGTATTTTGTGAATACAGAGCCTGATCTGCTAGAAGTAACAGATCCACCTCCATCTAAGTAAAATTCTAACTCGTTAAGAAATTGAAGAACAAATCTGATAATGTAATAATAGGTTCATACTTAGGAAAAGTTGAAGGTAACTGCTGGAAACTTTCTGGTCAAACTTGACATCGGTTCGATCTAATCCGGCAGGCAAGAAATATGACTGGTGTTTAACTTAATGACGTTATTCCTATAAAGGAACTGTTGTGGTAGCAAACCACGAAGCGTGGTTGGAATTCCTCCTGCTAATGGGAGAACTGAATTGTTAACCGATGTGATTTTGACTGTACCTACATGAACACAAGTAGGCCCTTCAGTGTGATTAAGCCCGATCGGCCATCATATTTAGTTTCACCAATTGTTGGTTATGGAGGAAGAAACGTTGCTTATGCCTTTTGCAGTCTCTTGACAACGGGGAAATTAATGCCTTTAGTGTGACACTTGATTACTATAAGATATGAAGTGGTATTGAATTTTGCAGCAGTGTTCAAGGAAGACAGGGACAGGCATAACGCTTAGTTTCGTAGTAGTTGCAGATTTGACTCAGCAAGAGTAATAAAAACAAAAAACATGTGATTTGAAGACAACTGTGTTGTCGTGGTACAAAAGCATTTACCTCCTTCAAGTAGAGAAACGGAAACGAATAATGTGAGGGAGATGAGAGTGAGGAGACAGTATGTATGTGGACCAGCAGTTGGAACCTATATGTGACTGACTTATGTAAGCTTTTGTATTAGCCTTTTCGAGATATGTTATATGTCTATAACTGACCGCATTAGTAGTAACATCCCATATGTGGGAGAAATATTCGATTTGTAATCTCATCTAAATTCTGTCAAAATTTGCTGAGGATGAATTATCTCTTGGTCCTGACTAGGGAGGCCAATCATTGAGATACTGTCGTAACTATGTTAGGGATCTGATTTCGACAGGAGAGAACATCGTTGACCAATAATTCAAGCAACCATGACGGATTTAATGGCGTACCACTTATTTTTCAGGGGATGTGTAAAAATGCTTGATATGAGTAACATTTGTAACTTGCAGAGAAAAGAAGCAAGATTAGCAAAGAGAATAGCTATCGAAGTATTGTTCATTGTATCGCTGCGTGTTACACGTATACTCTCTATGTTGCGGTTCGTGATACATATTTCAGGAAGGTTAAATACCAATGAAGGATATGTTATCTAAGACCGGCTCGTTGTTTTAGAGAGGGTTTGACGTTCACTTACGTACAGAAAAATGAGAATGGAGTGCAAAGACAAATCCTGGGACATGGTAGAAATGAGAGTGTGACGTACGCAAAGTACTCCCTCAACCCACTTCGAAATATGAAGGTGTGCTGAAAAGTTTCTGGCATTGGGCAAAAGAAAAACACAGGAGCATCAGTTAACTATGATTTTATTCACCATATTCCATTCTCAGTTTCATTCACTGCAGCGGTCCTTTGGTTTTTCGAATCCCTGTAAAAGAACTCGAAAGTTTGAGCCTCCAACTAGGCCTTTCGCGATATCTTTAAAACCAGGAACTTTTCAGTATACCCTCTTAGGGTAATCTAATGATAAACGTAGAATCCAAGTGATGAGCAACAAGTGAGATAAATAGGTACACAGTTACGATAGAATTCTCGCAGTCGAAAGCTGATGTCAAGCGCAACAATATTCATTGTAATAAATGTAAGGCCAGTGCTAACTGGTGTGTCATAGAAGAAAATTGCTGAAAAATGAATCTACAAAAGCCATAAATTTGTTACCAAAGGGAAATTGGTAAGACTTAAGATCAATGATGGGGAAAGAGAAGAGACTCAGTCTTAGCTATTAAAATTGCCGATTTAGTGTGAAATGACCGAATGAAATTTCAGACTTGGCTTCTTGAAATGTGTTTTTTCATTGTGAGAGGATTAAAACGTCGATATGGATAGATTTGGAGGTGATGCGTAAAGTGTAAAGAGGATAGTAAGAGGATTCTGTACAATAGGTAAATATGCTTTTCGTAAAAGACCCAGCTGTAGTTTGAAAGACGTGTTATGTTGAGAGCTATGCAATGCACAACGTCATAATTCATGTCTTTGAAACTGCTTTCGCAGACGTTGAGTTGTTATGCAAACGCAGCCAAGCATTTGAAGCTGTGTGAGATTCACGAAGTGCTGTACGCCTTGATTGTTGCATGCACATTTGCACTACAATCAATTAAGCCATATAAATCATGGAATGATTGTTGTAGAAAGGAAGGACATGTCAAATATAATAATCTAATTTTCCCGCATAATCTGTTTCTGATACGTCAATTGTGAAGCAATTCTACTGTCATTTATAAGGAAATCCGGCAAATCCCTGACATGATTATTTGGAGGAACATAGAATGCGGGGAGCAGGAAGCTGTATGTTGCGTGTGACCATGCTAGTTGGATACAATCTGATGTGTGTAACGAGTGTTGCAGTGAAGCTTGGTACGTGAATAAATTTGAGGGAGGAAAAGAGATCTATTCAGGGTAAATAGAATTGTGTAATATATATATATATATATATATATATACATATATATATATATATATATATATATATATATATATATATATATATATATATATATATATATATATATATATATATATATATATATATATATATATATATATATATATACACATATATATATATATATATATATATATATATATATATATATATATATATATATATATATATATATATATATATATATATATATATATATATATATATATATATATATATATATATATATATATATATACATATACATATATATACATATACATATATATCGTTTGTGTCATTTGCTCAATGAGGGAATTGGTGCTAGTGCCCTCATTTGCGTTTCCTACTGTGATGTAGGCTTGTCTAGGTTCCTTGAAAGAAGAAATCCAGTTTTCATTTGCAGACACTAACATCCACCACTCCATACATAATAAAGAGCTGTGGTCTCTTGAACACCAAGCAACTGCACGGCGATTTTAGTATCATTGGTATTAATCAGTGACGCTCTGTTCTGCTGACTGTGTAACTTTCAATGCCAGAATTTGGTCCAAGACCTTCCATGATTTTCCTGGTCTATATCATTGCATATTTTTATCGCCACCGTTTTAGGGAGTAGACTAATAGCTTTTTCGACTTTTCCCAGTAGCTGACATGCCGCATTGACACGATTTAATTTGTGTAGCTTCGCTGGATTGTTTCGATCCCGGCCGTTAATTTACACTGTTTGTTACCATAGTCGGGAGCAGCAGTCTAAGCAGCAGAGGACTTAAACCCCCAGAAGAATATTATGCTTCCTATACACTTGGATTGAAATTTCTAAGGATCCATCCTAGAGGAAGGATCCTTAGAAATACTTAGGATGGATCCATTGGTAGAGGGCTGGCCGGATGGATCCGGCCAGCCCTCTACCAATGTAGTAATATACCCTTGGAAACATGCATTTCAGTTTGGCTAAAACAGATCGATAATAGTGTGTCTTTTGATTTATATATACCATGTGTGGGTTTATGTCTGTGTCTTTTTGTGGAGAGTTAGATACACAGATACATCAAGTCCCTGGCCTTTAGAAGACGAGGTCCAGAACAATTGGTGTCATCTATCAACGAGACCAAACGATGTAAGATTTACTTTGCCGAGAGAAAACTCGCTTGATCTGGGGGCGTTTTTAAAATTCCAGAAAGGATGTGCTTAGTCAATACCCTCATTTGAGAAGTTTTCTATTGCAAGCTTGGAATTCCCCATTTACCTTATAGGAGTACACCAACATCTTCTTAAACCGTTACCGTTGGAACCGATGTAAGAGAGATAACATCGTCCCGTCCGAAACTCGACCTGCAAGGTTTATTCCGGATATATATTCATTGTTTATAAAACTAATTATGATATTTTCCTCCCTCCAGTTTTAGAGACCATTTTTGCCTCTCGCCGTTTGAGTCTGACGAGTCGCATATACAACTAAGCGCTTTATTGGTGCAAAACCAATGTTCACTCTCCGACCAGCCACAAAAATCAACCTTCTAAATACATAACACACACACACAGACACACACACACACACACACACACACACACACACACACACACATATATATATATATATACATATATATATATATATATATATATATATGTATATATCATATATCATATGCATCTATGAATCTATATATTATATACATATAAAATAGTCTATACATACAAACATGGGTGTATATGTGTATATATATTTATATATATATAATTGCGTATGTAATTGGCTGTGTATGTTTATCTCCCAAATAAAATTTCTACTGAGTACCTTTTCTCTATACGCATGAATTAACTTATTTCATTCTAATCTCAAAATATTTGAACTTAAAGTTTTAATTCAATATAAAGTTAGGCTATTGTGTTTTGGGAAATAATTAATATGATATTTGTATAAACCATTTTATATACCTCACACTGAATGAATTATTGATTGACTTTATTATAATACTATAGATGTAAGCTAGCACATATCCTCGCCGGAAAACTGTCTAACTTCCACAAGACCTTGTACATTAACCTTTTTTCGTCTCTAAAATATTTCTTTTAACATTTAAATAAATGTGTTAAAGTTCAATTTTTATGATTGATTTATTTACTTGAAACGGCAAAGGATTTTCAGGTGTTAGGTTAACACATCTGTATACTCTTTATATAAGAACGTATGGAGCTGGTAATTTCAGAGAAGTTGATAGATTAACAAAATTTCAACCAGAATCAGTATAATAGTGTTTCGAAATGTTGGGCCATCGAACAAGACTGACCGAAACTGTGGTTATGGTGTATGCAATTGCTAGTTATACATCAGACAGAAGAATATCTCGGAGCTTATAGGTTCGAAATATAGCTCTTGATAATTTGCTCATGCGTCTATACTGCTACGGGAAATTAATATTTTAATATGTATTGCATAGACCAACAGCATAAGTATATTTAAAGACTGGCTGAGGTACCCGGTAATACATTTCCGTTAATAAGATGTCTGTTTATAGCCATGAAACATTTTTCGTCAACCTTCGACATTTTCCAAAAATTAAGAATATAGGGCCAATTTGACGAAAAAAAGTCTGCTGGCGAACCCGTGTCATCGTCATTTCGAGGCATGTGCGTAAAATGGCGAAATTTTACGCTTTGGGGCAGATTTCGTCAAATTGATGTCACAACGGCTCGTGCGCAAAATACCTAAATTTTGCTTGAGAAATAATATGCCCTTACCTAATCAAAACCTGAAACGCTGGGGAATTAAAACAACGAATTGAAATAAAAAGTTTTAGTAAATCAAAACAATTCGCATGCTAAATAGATTACCGTTAATAAGCTTTAATAAACATTCTTCGTAAAACTTCGGCATTTTTCGTCAAATTGATGTCACGATGGCTAGTGCGAAAAATACTGAAATTTTACGACTTTTGAGGCATCGATGCTGATTAAAAATTGATTTTTTAAAAATCCCAAGTGCGTAAATGACCGCATGGGCATAGGAACCCTCTCCTTACACACACGTGTCAGGTTTCATTAAGGTCTGCTGGATAATTTCGGAGGAGTTAAAGTAACAAATTCAAAAACACACAAACTTGTGCTTTCGACATACTTGTGTATATTAAAATATTATTTTGATATATCATTCGATGTAACTTTCATCAGGTGCCTACACGCCCGCGTATGCAGACACTGGCACGATACACAGATGCATAGATATGAATATGTATATATATATATATATATATATATATATATATATATATATATATATATATATATATAAACTATCACCAATGACCAAAGAACAGCTGAGGAGAAATGGGCCGTTGAGAACATCAAATTCAATACCAAAGTGTTCTTCTCTTTTGAGGAAAAAAAAAACACACAAGGTCACTGCCTACACTAATTAATGAAAATAGCAATCTCCAAGATAATGCCAAAACCATGAGTAAGATACTGCAGAAATAGTACTGCTCTGTTTTTAGCAATCCAAATATGGGTAGTTTATCCTGTATATGCTACATTATTAGCATTGTCCTGCATTTGAGAATAAAATTATTTCATTATGTAACTGTGATGTTAATCCTCAACTCATAATATCGGAGAGAAATGTGGCGCCCTTGATATCTTAGCGGTAATAAACGAAATCAAAC
Organism: Octopus bimaculoides; assembly: GCF_046866305.1. NCBI lineage: Eukaryota > Metazoa > Mollusca > Cephalopoda > Octopoda > Octopodidae > Octopus > Octopus bimaculoides. The sequence continues at coordinate 160,613,065 of NC_142929.1, read as the reverse complement.
ACAGTTTAGTAGTATGCCCTGGTAGGTTCCTTGCTTGTGCCCTGAAGGTGGGCCGACACCAATTTGCATCTCCTCTTGGTAATCTATGGAGGAACTCACTGGATGCTAGTCATATTCCTGAGAAATTTCTGTCCCCCGTCCGTTTTCCCAGTTTTCAAAAAGTGAATCAAGTCCCTTGCAGTGAAGTTACCTCTCATGACATCAAGGTATTTGAGAGGGTGGTGAGATCACAGATATCACACTTACTTGAAATCAACAGACTGCTCTAACCCCAACCAATATGGGTTCCGTAATGGAAGGAACTGCCTAATGCAGCTCCTGCATCAACTGGACAACATTTCGAGAGATTTGGGAAAGAGCTCAAATATTGATGTCGTCTACCTTGATTTCAGGAAGGCCTTTGAAAGGATGGATTATAAAGTACTCTTGAAAAAAACTATCCAGCATTGGTTTCTCTGGAAAGTTACTACAATGGATCAAGTGTTTCCTGACAGACAGAACCCAACACGTTGTAGTCGGAGTAAAATCAAGCCTAGGCAAAGTCAGTAGTGGTGTTCAACAATGCACTATGATGGGTCCACTTCTTTTCATCCTCTATATCAATGACATTACTGTCATCATCAAGCACAGTAGCATAAGAATATTTGCAGATGATTAGAAGATCCAGAAGGTCATCAATATAGAGGTGACCGAACATGCCTTTAGTCAGATTTACTGACTGTCATCGAATGGGCAGAAAAGAATAATATACAGCTGAACGAAGACAAATATCAGTTAATCCACTTCGGAAAAGAGGATACTCGGAAACTCCCATATTCCCTTCCTTCAGGTGAAACACTCATGGCATCCAACAACATCAGAGACTTGGGAGTAATTCTGGACAAAAACATGGGCCGCTCCTATAAACAGCATGGCCCACTGAATGTGATCGTGGATTCTCAGAACTGTCCAGTCGTGAGATATCCCCACCATTTTCCGTCTCTTCTCTACTTCAGCATGACCTCACCTATAATTCAGTTGTCCCCTGTGGTCCCCTCACACGAAATAAAGTATCGTGAAAATTGAGGAACCTCAAAGGTGAATTATAAAAAGCCTGGTGGCATGACAGACCTTGACTATTGGGGTCGACTAGAAAATCTTAAGTTTTATTCTTTCCAACGCCGCCGGGAGCGCAACATCATCTGCATGATGTGGAAAATATTGCATCAGCATTGCCTGAATGATGCTGGCATAGCCTTTAAGATACGCCCAAGACTTGACCCCCACCGCACCTGATATCCAACCACAACATAAATCATACTCGCATCACATAACAACAATACGGCACAATTATTTCACCTCAATTGGTTCCGCTGTCTTAAACATTACCAAAACACATTAAAGCAGAAACAGACCCCATAAATTTCGAGTTCCTTCCAAAAATCCCGGATAAACCTCATACACCCGGATGTGTCTCCATAAACAATAACTCTCGCCTCGAGTGGGCCATGTTGTCTGATTCCTGATTTGAATTACTTTGCCAGGTGATGCTATTTAGTTAAACACAGCCTGGGTCAATAATGGCCGAAACCTATCAAAGTATCAAAGTATACTGCTACGTGCTTCATAGGTGAGAAAACAAGAATCCAATAGCTACTCCATGACCGGCGATAATATTTAACTTCCTGATCTCTCTCTCTCTCTCTCTTCTTCTTCTTCTTCTTCTTCTTCTACTTCTTCTTCTTCTTCTTCTTCTTCTTCTTCTTCTTCTTCTTCTTCTTCTTCTTCTTCTTCTTCTTCTTCTTCTTCTTCTTCTTCTTCTCCTTCGTCTTCTTCTTCTTCTTCTTCTTCTTCTTCTTCTTCTTCTTCTTCTTCTTCTTCTTCTTCTTCTTCTTCTTCTTCTTCTTCACTCGAGATTCGGTGCCACTTCGGCTCGTCGGGGAGCTCTGCATTACACTTGGCTTTTACCAATGTCATTAGGCCATTTGGTTACGTGTATATTCTGTTGAAACACACTAGTTTGTCGGAATCTATCATTCAAAACATTAATGCCTCACAATCGAACCATTACAGCATATGTATGTAAGTACAAACGTGTATTGAATTCTCATGAACTAACATTTGAATACAAATACAAATTATGTTTTCAATCGAAATCTTATAGGCATGTTGTTTTCAATTGAACAAACAATTTATGGGTGTGTAGATGTATATGAATGCGCGCGTGTGTATGTGACTGTAAGCGTATATATATGTGTGTGTGTGTATATATATATATATATATATATATATATATATATATATATATATATACATATACATCAGAATATGTATAAATTGCGTTGCACCAGCATGACCATGACGTCTGTCTGGTAACCGTGAAAGTATCATTATACACATGCACACACACAAACACACACACATACTTGCATACATTTGTACAGATAAAATATATATTCATGTATGTATGAATGTATACATGCATACACACTGAGCCACACACACATGCCAGCAACAAACGCATATAATTACATTTACATATTGAGATAATCAGATACAGGAGGGTGTGTGTGTATATGAAAATTTATAGAAGCTATTTACCACACAAATATGTAAATACATAAAGAAATCAAAATTTTACGAAAATGTTGAAAAATGTATGTAATAAAAAAAACTGAATTATTATGAGTTAAAGGTGAGAATTATATTTTATTTTATATTATTCACACTAATAAAATAAATAAATTAATAAATATATTCTCTTTCAATATTTCAATTGATGCTTTTTGTTTCTATTGTAAATGTGTTATAATATTAATTTTTCTTTTCCAAGTTATACATTTTATCTTTATTTACCGCGACGTATCTATAAAATCTTAAGTAAATGTGAGAGGAAAACTTATGAAAAACAATAGAAGTTCTTCGTACATAGTAACATATACTTAGAGAGTGCAAGATGTAGTTCGTGAAGAATCTTTGGTTGTCTTTGTTCTATGATTGTTTATTCATGTATGCTTCTGTAATGGTATGTTTATTGACATGTATATACGCATGTGAGTATAGATGTTTCTGTATATCTGGTTGTAAAAGTATATCTATCTCTCTCTCTCTCTCTATGTATATATATATACACATATATTTATATACAGATTTATTGGTAGGTATGCTTGTATGTATGCATCTATGTATGTATGTGTGGTTTGTAGGTGTGTGAGAGAAAATATGATTCAAACCAATAGCGTGCATGAACTACAGAACAAATGTCTCTCTTAGCGTTACTTTTTTTTTCTTTTAAGTTTGAGCAAATATTTCGTCTGGAATTGACATTATTATTCTTATACTAAATATTTTTACAGACGCACTTATGTTTCGTGTTTATTATTACTTTGGTGATTGCAAATAAATTATTTCTGGCGTTAACTCAGGAAATAAAAATGAACAGAAAAAGAAAATATATTTTGTAAAGAACATATATATAAGAACGTGATAAATAATTTGAGATCTTAAATAATCTCTTGTTTGCTCATGTCGCTAATACATTTTCCCCCATTCTGTATGTAATAGAAATTTTAGCTTAATCACTCACTTTCTATGCCGTATTATCCTTTCGAAATAGAAAAGTGTACGTGGTGTAATGCAGTTCTTGATAAACCATATCTAAACCCGTAATGTATACTCTTGAAACTATTTCATTGCGTATATTTTCAATTTAGCTTAGTTGAGAGGTAAAGGAAATCACCACCAGAAAACATATATACTTCTACGTATTAAGGTGGAAGCAGCCAAATTGCAAAAACATGCTGTGGTTCTAAAAGGAAAGATTAAATTGTAAGTGTGTTCGTAAGTGTGCAGTATTTGAAATAGACACAGCTGTAATATATTTGATCCCGGTATTGAAGAATTAAGGCTATCCTACTGCAAACTGGCGAGAATATAGGCTACGAATAAAAGCGAAGCATTTTCAATGAATTTGTATTAATGATTCAAAAACAATTTCATTTCTATTCTGCAAAATATATTAACCACGTATGTTTTACATAATTTGTTACTTTCTTAGGCGTGGTTATGCGTCAAGGAGTTTGCTTCCCAAACATAAGTTACCTGGTTCAGTTCTACTATAGCCGTGGGCTGACCAAAGCCTTGTGAGTGGACGTGCGTATGCACTTTAGTGTTTGTGGCCCATCACCGCTTGACAACCGGTGTTAGTTCGTTTACCTCCTACCAGTTCGGAAAAAAGATAGCGATAGAATAAATACCAGGCCTAAAAATAAGTACTGGGGTTAATTCATTCAACCAAAACAGCCTCCAAGGGGATGTCTAGCAGTCAGCGTTGTACTGCTGCTCCGAAACAAAGTATTTCTTTTAAGTATTTCATTTAACATAAACGCATTGATAGGTATGACTGTAAAAATATAGCTTTAACACATCACTGAGAAATTATTTCATGATAGATGTAGTTGGGTAGGGTGGGGGGAAATTGATTACCATGTATTAAGCAAACCCCTAATACAAATGTCGATTCTTAATTAATACAAACTGCTTATTTAACTTGGGGTTTTACCGTACACAAATGTATCTGAAATACTGATAAGTAGTTTTCAATATTTCCCTTGGTAAAATATTTAACATAATGCTCGAATAAGCGAAATTGTTTGCAAAACTAATGGATAAGTTAAACTTACAGACGGGGTTGCTGTGTTCTTTATGTAAATAAATACTTCGCAAGCATACAGAAAATGTTGTAGCAAAATGCTCAATAAACATGTATATATTTTCGTCCTTAGTATTGGTTGTTATATTAAATATCAAATTGTTCATCTCAATACTGGTTTCCATTTCCCAATTCAGTAGTGGTTTCTCTGTTTGCATTTCGATTATGTAATTTCATCATGTTTTGTTAAGACATGACTTGTTTCGCTAGATTTGTAATTTGCCGTTTTGCTTGTTGCCTTCTATCTGCCTGTTACTTTTTCATTCATATCTTGTACTGAAGTGATTTTTTTTTTATCTGTCTACTTTAAAATACTTTTTTCCAGGAGATTGCATTATATATTTGATGGCTCCAAACAATCAAACTTTTCTGTCGGTGTTTATGTTGGCCACTTCTTCCTTGTTTTTCTTCCTATTTTTTTTATTTATTTATTTATTTTTCTTTGTTCCGTTGTTCCTCTTCCACTGCTAATTTAGCTACTGTTGCTTCTTCAGATATAAAATCACACTCTGTGAAGTAGACAGATCGGCAACTTTATGTATCCTTCTCCCTATTCCTGTCTTTCTGTCCCTCTCTCTCACTTTCTCTCACTGTATATAAATTTATATATATATTTGCATGTATCTATATATGTATGTGCGCGCGGCGCGTGTGCATGTGCATGTTGGCGTATATGTGTGCATGTTCACTCACACACGCATATATATGTGTGTATGAGTGTCTGTGTATGTACGCATGTATTTATATAAATTTAATTTTTGTTTTTATAGAATTTTATAATATGTTTTTATGGATATGAAAGAATGATAAAGTAGAATGTTGTAATGCTATTTTATCAGACAAATTTCATCCGATACTGTCTCCTTAATACGTGAATTACGTGACTTAACCGATTTTGGGTTTGATATAAAATAGCATATGCCAGATCGGTCTAGATGCGATCCAATTTAATTTTCTGTTACAAACATTACTTACTAATATATCAAGAGCAATTATAGAGAAATATGGTTATTTGCTTCTACGGAAATCAAATATTATAAGGAAAATACTGAGCAAGATACTGTTATTCGCCTGCCTTTTCAAACTAATTATGTAATATATTTAAAAGCTTTTAATGGCGATAAATTCTTTTTATGGCTTATGACAATGAGCAGGAGGTGTATCTCGACATTCTGATAGAATCTCTGCAGAAGTTTTATTAACGTCAAAGCCATATTCTTGAGCATACATGGAACAGTTTCTGCACAATCTGCTGAAGATGATCAGAAATACAGAGTTCAAAGAAAGAAAGCATAAAGGAAAATATTCTAAATAAATTTTATAAATAAATATATATGTGTATGTGTTTGCGTGTGTGCGTGTGTGTATCTATGTATCTACGTGTATATATTAACTGCAAAATGACACCTCGTAATCTCCAAACCATGGTAAAGAACCTTTATACTTATAGTATATAATCGTATTCTAATTATATTTTATGAGTCTATGTCCCGACCATTTTTCCAGCCTTAGTATCTCCTCTTATACATAGAATCTAATAGGAATATACTTATATAAAACAGAAAAAAATCGATCTCAACTGTTACAATTTTAATTTTAGACCAATGTCAATGTAGTAGAGTTTTTAAATAAATTCTTTTATATCACCCATATTTCTTTCGCTAGTGCGAAATAAAAGAACTCTATACATATGATTTCCAAATTTTTACTTTCAAGAGAGAGGTAAAAGAAAATATGGATGCAAATCATTTAATGAATAATTTGTATACATCCCTGTAACAGGATACTGCATTTCTCTAACATATTAGTATTTAACACTTTTACTTCTACGTCTTCTCATTCCCATTATAAATCAGTTGTACAAAGATATCTTAGGCTTCGTTTTTATTTGCGGCCAGCTTCATACGCAGAATTTTGCTTCATATTTTGGATATTTATGTGAAGAAAAAAAAAAAAAAAAATATATATATATATATATATATGCGTATATATATATATATATATATATATATATATATATATATATATATATATATATATATATATATATATATATATATATATATATATATATATATATATGTACGTATGTATGTATGTATGTATGTATGTATGTATGTATGTATGTATGTATGTATGTATGTACGTATGTATGTACGTATGTATGTATGTATGCATGTATGTATAAATCTGTGGTACATGAGGGAGTTAAAATGTGATTCAAAAGCCAGTTAATCAGATCAGCTGCGAATTAGGAAATATTTATCACACTTGTAAGAATTTGTATTAACTCCGTGCATGGAGATTACCTGAGCTAAAAAATATCACTATATCTTTTTCAGAGATCTACGTATTTATTTATTTATTTATTTATGTATTTATTTATTAATCCTCTGTTATTGGAAAAACACGCACACATGTGACTGAATGTGTGCATAAATGTGTTTGTGCAAGAATACACAAGAATAAACATATACATGTTCCCACATCTTCACACACACAAATATATAAGCAAATCAAAGCCAACGATGTGTTTTATTTGTACGTATAAAATGCAGCATGTGGTGGATAAAACACATATGCGCGTTGTCCACACACGTATGCACACACACTAGCGCGTGCGCATGTATTTGTTTGTATGTGACTGTGTTAGTCTCTGTGTGTGCATGGATGAAATCGGCATGTTACCAGAGCAGTCCACAGAGGATGCACTCCATAGTTAGTATATATTTCATATATCATGTATATTCGGACACGATCCGCATTGTAATATTTATAAATTGGTGCACTCACTTTCTCTCTCTCTCTTGGTCTTCACATTCTAACTCTTCTATTTCTAATATTTTGCTTGAATCGTATGCGTAATCCGAAATTTTGTAATAAGTTTGTTCAAAATACTACAAAGGCGTTTTGAAACATTCTTCTAAATCTTAAATTTGGTAACGGTGATTACTCCACCGCAGTTCACCCTGAGTTATTTCCTTTTAATTACGATATTGAAATCATTGGGAACATGTTTGTGATCAAGTAAACCGAATCCTGACTGTTGTAAAAAGAGATTAAACTCAGTCAGTTGGAATAGAGTATCAGGTGGGGTGGAAAGGTAAATTTATTTAAAGAAACAAAAACAAATATAGAAACAAATTATTTGAATAATATATATATTCAGAGAAAAATGTGTAAAACCTCTTAGGCTAATTCTTATCAGACTTTGCAAATAAGAGTTCATAATCTGATATTGTTGATGTTTTCAAGTTACGGAGTGTCTCATATATAGTGTGTTTGTATCTCCAGCATAAATCTGGATTGGTAATTAAATAGAGGTCTCCTATAGGAAAGTCTCTTTCAACATGCTAGTTTTGGAATTTCTTTTTCTCTTCTTTTTTTTTCTTTGAAAATATTACACTTTTCATTAAAATTTCCAATATAATATTCTATTCCGAAACATTTTATTTTCAGGTGTAATCGATCAATTCCAGAATCTTTTCATATTTAAGGGATAAGCAAGAATATACGATATATTATCATACCCCTGTACAATATTAATATCATAATTAAGGTGGACGACTTAGCTGGCCACATGCAGCTAGACATTTGAAATTTTTCTTTTCAAATACACAAAGAAAGAGACCGCGAATACAATTTGTGCCAGCAATATGCGTGCGCGCATATTCGAATGAGTCTATCTTTTTATTTATACATATTTATGTGCATGTGTGTGTATGTATATATGTGTATGTGCGTTTCTCTATTTCCATGAAGCTACGTGTGTTTCTATATCTGCAACATACACGCATACTTGCATTCGCTTGAATGTTTGAATGTTTAAATATGCGTTTTTGTATTAATGTATGTCTACGTGACCGTGTATCAGTTGGTATATATATTTGTTCGTGCGTGATCCCTAACGGCTTTTGTAGGTGTCATCATTTAAAGAACGGGCATTTTGATACGACGTGTAAAATGCTGCAATGTATGAGACATTGGCTAAAGGGTTCCTTGACCACCGTCCAGGTTGGTAAATAGGTATTGTTTTAATATTGTTAGATGAATTACATTTGTCTAACAGCAATGAATTTAAGATAACTCGACCCATCCTAACCAGAATATACAGTTTCCGAATTTCAGAATTCACTCTACAAAATATGCATATTTCTGACGCATTTTAATTCCTTGAAACCTTCACAAATTAATATTAAAAATGCGACACCTCTCAGAGAAATACACTTTTGCAAAACAAAGTATTGTTATCACATTTCCCTTCTATAATTGCATTCTAAAATATTTTTCACTGAACATAC
>NC_142929.1:160586574-160596574 GCF_046866305.1 Octopus bimaculoides | reverse complement strand
TCAGCCGAGATCGACTGTGCCTCTCATCGTTTCAGGGTCGATAAAATAAGTACCAGTTGAGCACTGGAGTCGATATAATCGACATACCCCACCAACGAAATTGTTGGCTTTCCAACAAAATTTGAAACCGATATCACACTGCACTGAAATACTAAGTGAAGGAGACATTGTGCGATGTGTTCCTGATATGCAGAATGACGAAATATTTGTAATGAAGATGTGCAACACCAAACGAAATAATGGTAATAAGTTACAGCCTCAGTCCATCATTTTATATCCATTCCTAGTTCAATTAAATTAAAATTTACGTCGCTACTGCATTTCTATTTTTATATCTGTTATTTATAATTCTTCAATATCATTTGCAGAAAGAAATTCTTATTCATATTAGTTAAGTAGAACGGATTGTTTAAATAAAATGCACTCTGTAATAGCTTATGCAATAAATTGACGCTGTTATAATTTTTTCCTTTACTCGGACGACAACGAAATTAGATATAGATGGATACATTGTAGTAGAGTCAATCAAGTGAACTCAGTCTTTCAATTCAAAGTATAGTTGTCTATCTTTTAAAAAGTACAAAACGAAATTGAGTACTTCAGTATATTACCTTCTACTGCTTAGTTGAAATAAACCAGGCTACAAACATCCAATGATCAAACATAATTCCAGCTGCAATATTCCTGCTATTCATTTGTTTAGCATTAGTGTATCAACAACCGAAAAGATATTTTAAAAGAATGCAGAGAGCAATTATATTTTTATATGACTATTATTTTCACAAAAAAGGTGTAAAATTTAAATGCTCTTTGAAACAAACTCCACCGGGAGATGTTAGCTTCTGCTCTGAACTAATGTACAGATCCTCTGTGTCAAATTAAAGAAGCAATATTATGAGTTATTATACGTATATAATACAGAGAATGTAATCCAAACCATGTATATACTTTCTTAAAGATCCCCAAATTACTAAAACTCAATATATTTTTTCTTTAATAGCTAAGGGCACAGACAGTCTCTTAATAAAATTACAAAAGAAAAAGAAAACTGTGCTAAGTTAAATAAATAAACCGAAAATAGCTGAGTTATTGATAGAAATATAAATGTTCAAGGAAATAAATGTAAATCATTCACAGAGAATTTGACCTGTGGTAGCAATACAAAAAAAAATGATTTAATCAAAATCCTGTACAGTATATACATGACTGATAGTCTCTCCATCAAATTAGAAAATGAATAAAAGTGTCATATTTTACAGCTAGAATTCTAAAATAGTCCTAACTATTATACCGTTTATGGTTGAACGTATAGTAGTATCCAATAAATAGCTACGTGGTGTTGCATGATTCAACTAACTCTGAGGACGTTTATAGGGAAAATAATAAAATGTATTTGTATTCTACTGAAAGATTGAAAGATTGAAGAGTTCTGGTGAGATGCCTAATGATAGTATATAGTATAACAAAATGATGAATATATTACATTCCTCACACATACTATTTAAAACGTGTAAATGGAACATATAACATTTGACCTAATTTAACATACCTCCATCCCCTCGGTAAGTTTCTAGGACACATTATACTTTAGGAAAGACGACAGAATTTAAAATGATGACTTGATGAAAGATACACAAACAATTTCTTGATTTCTCCACTTTGACACTAACTACACTGCGCAGAGTCAGGTCTATTTTGCCATGATACAGAATGAAAATACCCTTGTTAAATTGTATATATATATATATATATATATATATATATATATATATATATATATATATATATATATATATATATATATATATATATATATATACATACATATAAAATAATAAATGAGTATATGCATATATACGTACATGTATGTACATGCTTACATCTACCTGTATGCATAGATGCATATCTGGACATTGCAAACAAAACGTAGACAAAATGATAAACAAAGTACAGAAAACACACAGGCTACATAGAGAACATTTCCTTCATCAGCTGCCACCATTCTAACACTGGCGTTTCGAAGAGTTAGGGCAGGACGCATCGTTAAAATGGCTCTTCCCATGGACCACAAATTAAATTTGTACCATGGAGGAATGTAGTGGCGGACAGAAAACAGGACAGGAAGACGAAACAGTAGAATAAACAGAAAAGGCTATACGGCCAGACGTGGGAAAATATGTGTATATTGAACGCTGTGAAGCAACGAACTGGAATGAAGAGGGACGAAAAATACTTCGTGTACGTGCTTGGCGATAGCCAAGGAAGAAAGGATGTAAAGCTGGACACATGTGGCCAGCGAGGGGTAAGGAGAAAGCGTGGTAGAGGGAGAAAAAAGGGGAGGAAGTAGAAGATGGGTGAGTAACGAGAGACAGAGAGGAAGAGAGAGATATAGTAGTAACAGAAGGAAGAACGAGAAGGGGAAAAAGATACAAAGATTGATAGAGTCGCGTCAGAAAAAAAATATATATTTTGTTCCACAAATGTTAATTCATTTTATATAGTATGTTCCATGTAAAAGATGTTAAACATAAACAATTACGATAAACATAATTCTGTTTTCACAATATATATCTGACATTCCACACATTCGAGGGGGTTGGTTGGTCTGTATATGTATATGTAAGTCTATGTGTGCAGCACTCTTTGCAATATGTGGTCTCATTTGTGTTTGTTAATGTCTATTGCCCAATTGTTGTTGCTCCAACCATTGCGATAAACGAGTTGTCGGTCCTATTTTCTCAGAAATAATACAACTGCCTGAAACAGGCCCCCTATTCAAGTTTCCTATTCATATAAAAGCGTTCAGATAATTCAGATGAATTTCAATAAATGTATACTCAAAAACGTGAAAAGATTTGAAGCTTTCGTGTGTGCCAGATTTAATTATTTGATTCCCAGACGAAATTATTAATACAGTATTAACTAAAGTCAAATCGAATATTGAAAGTTGGTAGTTGTAACAGTATACTTAAGAAACTTGTTCTCAATTTTATCTGGAACCTGGTTTGAATCGATTGTATGAGTAATTATATCAATTTGAAAATTAATAGTTATTTAGATAATTTAGTTCACAATTAATCGAAGCTACATGAATAAAACATAAAGTTCATTCTAGCAATATTTGCTAGAAATGCAGGAAGGGACATAATCGAGCAACGCAGTGATGCTTCCTTTATATCCGCCCTACTGAAGATATTGTGATTGATTCATAACCAAATACTGCTACTTTGTTAGTGAAGAGAAATGGCATCACATAAAAGATGAAAGCTATTTTGTACAGAGCAACGGGAATAAATTCATTAATATTCAACACCTTTTAATTCCCTAGATAGTTTCTTTGTTTATTCCTGTTAATATGTCTGCAGTGAAATTTTGAATTGTAAAGAAGTTTGTTTCCTACTTGGAATACTTTATATTATCAGCCTTCGTAAATTTGTTTAGCAAGGTATTTCCGTGCGCATCTGCTTACATTTATGCGGTATGTGTTTGTATACATATCTTGTTTATGCCCAATATCTTCTCTCTCTCCACTGTGGCGATCGGGCAGAAAAGATAGCACGCCGCCAGGCGAAATGCTTAACTGTATTTCAAGTGTCATTACGTCCTGAGTTCAAATTCCGCCAGGGTCAACTTTGCCTTTCATCCTTTCGGAGTCGATAGATTAAGTACGAGTTGCGTACCTGGGTCGATCTAATCGACTGGCTCCTTACCCCAAAATTCCGGGCCTTTTGCATAGAGTAGAAAATATCTTCTCTTCCTTCCCCCCCTCTCTCTCTCTCTCGATATATATATATATATATATATATAGAGAGAGAGAGAGAGAGAGAGAGAAAGAGAGAGAGAGAGAAAGAGGGAGAGAGAGAGAGAGAGAAAGAGAGCGTAAGTATTCTTATCTACACATGCAGACGCATGAGTAGATACACACCACAAGAATACACGCCACAAAAAGACAGAGTAGATTAAACAGAACAGGACGCTATAAGTGGGCTGGAGTAACAAAAGGTGTAAAGCCACTAAAATAAGAATAATATTTAAGCTGAAGCGAAAGCGAAGTATAATGTGAGTGTGCTTAATTGACCATCCCCAAATATAACAATATATTTATTTTCACTATTCACATATCTAAGAATGGTCTTCTCGTATCTGAAACAATTTTAATGAAATTTAATAACTTTAAAGACATGTATATTGTTTCAAAATTGTTTTGTTTAATCTGGCATTTTAAATACTCAGATATTCAGCAATTTCATGATAATAAATTATTTATATCATAAAAGCGTCTTTTTTCTGTGCCTTTATTCCACAACTTCTCGACTATTGATTCCCTAAATAACTTCGTGTTATAAGTGTCGTATTTAGAATTTATTTCACTATCACTTATCACACAACTATCAATCTCATTTTGACGATTCATAAGTTGAATATGAGTTGAAACAGAGTAACTGAGAACGAGATTTTACATCATAAGCAATTTGAAATGGGACCGAGGAATACATTCTGGCCATGGTTTAATCGTTGCAAACTCCTTTTCCTGAATATGTTACAACTTATTGTATTTAAATCGAATTAATCAGTTTTCCCAATGAGTTTATCAACAAGAGGAATTTGAAGCGATAAAACCCATACCACTGTTATTCCCTGGTCAACCTTACCGAATCACAATGATAAAAATTGACATAAATCACCTAAAACTTGTGATTAACACGTTTATCTTTAGTTTCTGTTTTGAAACATTCTGTGACGAGATGGTCGTGTTACTTACCTTCAATATGTTTTTTAAATTCGTATTTATACAGTTCGTTTATAGAGTGTCGTTAAGTATAAGAAGTTGTTACATATTGGCTATGGAACGGTGCCTCATCTTTGGGGGAAAAAATTCAAATACTTTGCATATAATTGCGTTGCAGTATCAATATGTATTTCAGATTAAATCAAGTAGCCGTTTGCTGATAAAATATCCTTCTTCTAAACTGTTTTTAGCATTAAATGTACCTCAGCAATTTATCATTCTGTCTCTGATCAGCAACGTGTTCACTTTTCTGTACGTTTCTTAAATTACAGTAATAATATCTACCATCTGTCTAATATTGTATAATTAAATGCAATTCAAATTGTTATGGTAGGACTATCATTGAATGCTTGAAAGGGCTTCTGATTGTAAATATATTGCTTTTTAAATGATATGAATGTTTTCACGTTGGTCTGGTGCATGTATCTTTGATTCATGAATAAATTTAAAAGCTTTATTGATGCAAATTATATTTAATGTATTATATCACCGTTTATATTTTGCTTTCAAACCGTATAATAGTAATTTTTACAGGGAAGAACGGATATGTGTTGAATTTGAAGTGAAAGAAAAAAAATGGAAGTATGATAAAAATAGAACAAGGAAACACTAAGAAATTGTACACCGTATTAAAACCATATATTTTAATTATATTACACCACAAAAGTTTTTGTAAAATTCAGTCTTCTACTTTTATAGTTATGCACATATAATAACGCTATTAAAAACCCAATGATGTTAGTGAGAAATATTTTACCAAGAAGTAGATTTTAAGTCGGTAGGGGAATCAATATATCCTAAATTACCCGTGATAATTTTCAGTTCTCAAGTACATCAACATAATTGTATCAAAACTTAAGGAGTTAATAACAAGAGCTAAAGGGAAAATTGCAAGAAGCACAATAACGTCAGGTGCAAAAGGCTACCACGGTGAAAGTGTAATTGAAATTTTGTAAACTCGATATTGCTTCAGAAATAACATTTAATACAACATTTAAATGAAAGACATTACTTAATTGATATATTTAAGATTATGAAAAGAAAATGAATTTAGTAAACTGGCAATTCTAAATTTTAAGCACTAGTTCTTAAAATCCATACAAAAGGTCTGCATAATTGCCCATTCTATATATGTTGTGACTAAATACCAAGGCTGATGCATGGTAATACTTTTCAATAAGGGGGTCAATTACATTGTGCTAATAGTTCTTGAGGCATAAATTTTCTAATATTTAAATGCATTCGCTTTTTGGTTTAGTCTGTTGTGGATGATTGAATTACTTCAGTTTTGAATACCGTGTCGATTGTTTGTTTCCATTCAAAGAAAATGTGCACCGTCACGATCACGATTTTGATTAGAAATGGTTTTATAATATTTTAATCCACTCCTCGTTTCGTTTGATGCTTTACTGATTTAGCAAAGTGCTTACTCAAATACTTCTTTTAACATTAAAAAAAAACAGCAATTTCATTTCTATTACAGAATGTGTTCCATTGTCAGCATGTAGAGAAATGATTATTGTACAAAAATCGTGTTTTGCCCTTAGGATTAAAGATTTTACTTTCGAATTGTCAGTTTACTGGTTTCGTTTCATTCACTTACTGTTTAATTCATTACTTCAGTACTATGTTTCATTTAAGTTTTCCACTAAATGATGTTATGTTTTAATCATGAATCCAATTCACAATATTTCAATTACATTTTCACCGTAGTAGGGTTTTGCACGTGATGTTATTTTGCCTCTGGTAATTTTCATATTGGCTCCTGTTATTTTCTTATTAAGTTTTGCTATAATTACTTCACCGTACATGAGAACAGAAAATTCTCAGGTGGCCATTTAGAAAATATTGATTCTAATGCTGTTAGTTGAGCGGAACCGCTTTGTAAAATATCTATCTTTAGGATTCTTGTGATTTTTAATAATGACATTATATGTAAGCTACTATAAAATCGGAAGACTGCATTGTATTTCACGTAATTTGGAACTTTGTATTTCAAATAATTAAAATGCGTAGATTTGACACATCGTATAATTATGGCCAGAAAAAAGATATGTGCTAGTTGCTCTATTGTTAATATGTGTATGAAGAAACTACCTAGAGAAGTAAACTACAGTTCTATTTGTATGAAACTTGTCTTGGTTTGAGCTGTTTTATTACATTTTTTTTCTTTTGTAATTTCATTGTAGTAAACGAAAATAATGATCGCTTTTCTTATAATTGACTATTTTAGGTTTGCCTCTCTTTCTTCTTCAAAACTGAGAATAGAGGCCTTGTATTCCAAGTGATGTTCATGGGGATTATTATCATCAGAATGAGTCGCTAAGAAAAGCATAATTAAACACAGTGCAGTTAAAATTTATCCTAGTTTCCACGCACGTTCTCCTGAGTAGTTCATATACTCATTAAAACATTCTAGGCCAAAACTATACGAAAGTATTATAAGCTTTATATTGTAGGCGGAAAAATAAATCATGCTTATGGAAGGGAAGGTTTGATTAAATTGATAGAGAACTTAACTAGCTCTTGCTTTATCAAACTCTGAGCGGGGAAAGGAAATAGCAGACGATGATTGAATCACAACGTAAAGAGAAGTTACTGAATATTGCCAAGCACCGACCCGTTTCTATAATCGTGAAAATATCATACAATCATGCAGGAAGACAAATTTTCACTTCACTAGGATTTATGTTGCTGCAACATAGCAGATCTGAAAAGGGAGGCTGATAGAATAAATACAAGGCTTTAAAAGCCTAAGCCGCTTTGATCGATTAAACATTTCATTGCAGTTCCCCAGCATGGTGGCATTCCAATGAAAGACACAAGTAAAAGATATGTGTATGTGTTTTTGTATGAATATGAATGCATATATATGTACATACACATACACACACGCACTCATAAGCACAAACATACACTCACATACACAATAACTAACACACATACAGACATGCTAATTTTAGATTAGATATGTTTAAAGAATTTCATGGATAGCCGCAAAATATTTAACAAGGAATGCAACTCAATTCTGATAGGAAGGTTTTCTAAAACTAGGTGTTACACGAATTTTACCTATATGGTACAATTTACTGGAAATTCGAAGAATGAATAACGATTTAGTATGTGGTGATTTTTTTTTTAAGGATTCCATATGGAGATTTAAGCAGGTGATTATGTGTACTAAACGAAAACATAATCAGTTGTACTGCAGAAATTCCACTCATTTTCACATTACAAAATTTCGCGCACCAGTGGACAGTCTCACCGCATCCATGATACACATCAATGCAACTCACAGTAGCAGTGAATCCAAAAGAATAAAGTTTCGTCTCAAAGTATCAAATATTCATAACTATATTCGCCTATTCATATGCTTATATCAATGTTTTTCTAAACGCGTACATTTCTTGCTTGCTAAAATGGGAATATATATATATATATATATATATATATACAGCATCCCTTCCCAAACACCCCCACCCACCATATATATATATATATATATATATATATATATATATATATATATATATATATATATATATATATATATATATATATATATATATATATATATACACACATAAACATATATATGTATATCTATATGTATGAATTCACTACAAGAAGAAAGATTATTTTTACATTTCATATGATTGATGTTGTTGTTAAATCGGGAGATCTGTAGAGTTAAATTTTTATATAAATACTTTTTCTTTGCTTGTATGCCAAATACTTTGCGTTTTTTTTCAATAGTTGTTTACAATTCAAAGCAAAATCCGTTTCATATTCTTTAATCATTAATATATTCCGCAATATCTTATGCAATATTTTCTATGCCAAAATAATCCAAATCTTTAAACCATTTCTAAATGTTGTGAATATCAACATTACCAATTATAGTTCATATTGATCGATCAAATTGCCTTCAGCTTCGGCAAACATGCGTATGATTGTATGCAATTCTTTCTCTGCATATGATATTCCCCAGGAAGTCTATACATCTGTATGAATAAATACATATATACTTGTGTGTACCTGTGCTTGAGGATTGCAATGTATTTCTATGCTCATATTTCTACAGTATATATATTACTTAATCGATCTATACATGTATACTATATATGGATGTGTGTGTCTATGAAGATATGTGTAAGTGTGCGTGTAAATCTGCTTAAATATATATATATATATATATATATATATATATATATATATATATATATATATATATATATATATATATATATACATTAATAATGAGTATAAGATTTGTTCATCCACAAGATTTATTTTCTAGTTATAAACAGCATATTATAATGAAGATCAATGCAGCTCACAATAACTGTGAACCCCAAAGAATGAAGTACCGTATCTAAATATCAACTCTAGATAAATATCGTCGATCAGTCATTATAATATGCTGAATATAACTATAAAATAAATTAAAAGTACACGGAATTATCCATCGGAAGAATTCACAGAATGGCTAACAACTAAATGTAGACACAAATGAGAATACTGATCGGTGTCTTTAGCAATTAACTTGAACCTAACTGAAAGCTAGTACGGTGTCCGCCTGGATAATATATCTATCCAAACACACTTTGATATGAATATATAACTGTACATATATATATAATTAAGCTTTTATGCCGCTTTATTAATATCGAAGTAAGTGTGCATATATAGTGTATGTTCTGCTGGATAATAGGTCATGTCCCTCTAGTTTTCCGCTTGTAGTGCCTCCACTCAAATTATAAATTGTAACTTAGCTCAACATGAGCACTTCGAGTATAGTCTGTCTACAAGTATTGTTAATTAATAACAATATCTATAAAATAATATAAGTTATATATATATATATATATATATATATATATATATATATATATATATATATATATATATATATATATATATATATATATATATATATATATATATATATATATATATATATATATATATATATATATATATATATATATATATGTATATGTATAAAGAAAGAAAAAGATAAAGAGACCAATGGCAAAGTTAGAATTATATTTCCGTATAAAGTCTTACAGCTGTATTGCCTGTGTCTTTAGAGTTTGGTTGACTCCAATACCCTTCATAACCTTTTTATATATATATATATATATATATATATATATATATATATATATATATATATATATATATATATATATATATATATATATATAT
>NC_142929.1:160576574-160581574 GCF_046866305.1 Octopus bimaculoides | reverse complement strand
GGAGCATGTGCCGATAGCTCTGGTTATTTACCTGTGTTTCTGTCGATATTTTAACAATATTTACTCACTAGTAGCTGTGTGCTTATTCGCTTTACTAAAGTTAGTAGTGTAGATATTATTATTATTATTATTATTATTATTATTATTATTATTATTATTATTATTATTATTGTTATTATTATTATTATTATTATTATTATTATTATTGTTATTATTATTATTATTATTATTATTATTATTATTATTATTATTATTATTATTATTATTATTATTATTATTATTATCATTATTATTATTATTATTATTATTATTATTATTATTATTATTATTATTATTATTTTCTCATTATCACAGGTTTGTTGAAGCTTCTTGAATCTTCCATTCGTAGTGGGCTTTTTTCTGCAGCTTACAGTACAATGCTATTCGTTCTATTCAGTTCTCTAATACTTGCCTGATTATTTTGGTAGTGCCAAGGAGGCAAAACTTTTGTAACAGTTCTACAGGGCACTCTATTCCAATTTCTTTTATATTGCTCTTAATGCCTTCCGGTACTGTTTCCAATGAGCCAACAATAATTGGCACTATCTTCACCTTCTTCATTTTCTATAGTCAGGCTATTTCGTAATTAAGAGGGTTGTACTATCTATCTTTTCGTCTTCCTTCTTGACTATTCGTGGATCAAAGGGGCATGCAATGTCAACTATATAGCATGTGTGGTGATATCATTATTATTTTCGGACTTCTGAGAGTTTTACAAGAGAATATCAATATGTGTCAATAGCTAGAATTCAATTTACTTCATGTATTTATTATTCAAAGCTGCATTTGAAGGAATGCCCTCTGCTTTGTTACTAGTTTATCGATGCATTGCTGGTAGAGATAGCAAGACGTATGAATACATTTTTCTAAGCTTTTGTTATTTATTTGGCAAGATAAATATGAGCATGTATAACAACCTCAAAAAATGCTTCTTGATTTAGTGGCACGAAGTAGCTCACTCACACTTCAAATTCTTCCTCATGTATCAGGTTAAGTAAAAAGTAAGCAACGTTTTGAACCATGAGGAATTTGTACCGGATTTTTGCTGTGTTTTCAATTTTTAAACATTGTTTTGTAATTGTATGATAATACAGTCCTAGACGTGCCCGAATTCATCAGTAAATTAGCATTGATATTTTTTCACCGATGTTTCAATAATCTGTCAATGGAACTGTCAAAGTGCTATACACGTGCAATTTTGCTATTCAACTTCAAAAAAGGACGTAAAGCAGCTGAAACCGCTCGCGATATCAGCGACACATTCGGTGAGGATATGACTAGTTGTTGGTCAGTTCAAAAATGATTTAAACGATTTCGCAGTGAAGACCTGAGCCTTGAAGATCATGAGCGTAGTGGACGCCCATCTGTCTTCGATGACGATAAACTTAAGACCGTTATTGAGAAAGGTCCACGTAAAACCACTCGAGAACTGGTAAAATAACTTCAAGTTAGCCATAAAACTGTCTGCGATCAGAAAATAAAAAACGCTCAAAAAAGAGGTGTCACACGATTTGAATGAAAATCAGAAAATGCGTAAATATGAAATTTGCTTCTTCTCCATAACCAACCCGATCCATATCTCGATCGTATGGTAACTGTTTAGTTGTGCACTGCTGAACCCATCTACTATAGCATCTTAAAACCCGGAAAAAACATCTCTGCAGAAATATACTGTCAGGAAATTGCCAAAATGAAAGAAAAACTGCAACTTCTTCCTCCCAGAGTGTTCATAAGAAAAGGGCCAATCATTCTTCATTACAATGCTCGACCACACGTTTCAATAATGACGCTCCAGAAGTTGAGGAATCTTGGCTACAAAGTTCTTACCCACTCAGCTTATTCTCTAGACCTTTCTCCTATCGACTACCACTTTTTCAAGCACCGTGATGGTTTCCTGCGAGAGAAGGAGTTCAAAAATCAAACCAATCCTGAAAGTGCGTTCAAAGAGCTCATCTGCTCCAGGACACCAGATTTTTTATGTTACCGGAATAAACAAACTTGTAACTTGTAAAAAATGTGTTGTTTGTAGTGGTACTTTGATGAATAGAATTTGCGCATTGTTGAAATATATTGTGTTCAATTTCATGTTTCAAAACGTTGCTTACTTTTTACTCAGCCTGATATATATCGCTTTCTTTTGTGTGTCTTGTGTATGTAATTTCGATTGTTAACACAAGTGTCTACACTCTTTCCAGTGTGCTCCTCCTGTTCATCTTCATATATTCTCATCTGAGAAATCGGCCCGCAATATCTAAACATTCACTAAACACGTTCCACCTATTCCTTCTTAGCAGAATACCATATGTACAAGAATTATGTATTAGTAGACACTGATTTTCAAAACTTAGAACTGGATGAATACAAGAAGAACGGGAGAAATATATGCATTCTTCACAAAATTTGGGTCTTGTGGTGCATAATGATATGTGAAATGTGTTTCAAGCAGTTATAACTCAATTTGACGATGTTTGCGTTTATTTCTGATAGGTGTGTGAGAGATGGTGATGTATTTTCTGGTTATTGTGTATTTAAATCAATGTCCAGTGGTGGCAATGGTTTAAATGGATTTTAAGACTAGAGGTTCGGGAATGTCTTTTGTTCTTTTTTTCTGGTTGAATTTGGATAACATTTGGAGTAGACGCTATAACCATGTCCACTATGAGCAGAAAAATATTGTAACGTCGGCTCTCTGAAACCTTGCTTCCCTTAAAATTGGGTAGTTGCTGGAATTTATTTCTTTGTAAAATAAATGATTCGTCTTTAATGTTAGCAGATCAATGTGCATTGTGGTCTTGGTAGATGAAAGTTGGTGAGTGATGAGGTCATGGGTGTATGTTAGACGGGATGTGACTAGACCTCCTGAATGGATCGTGTAATTTCAAGATTAGTTTAATCGTGGCATTCAGAAGATCAGCAATTGAGATTTGTGTTTGTCTATCTCCCTATCTGTGTGCGTGCATGCGTGTACATACACACCAAATATATAGAGAAACATATACATAAACACACACACAAAGTCACGAACATATTAGTATACACGTAGAGACGCATTTATATATATATATATATATATATATATATATATATATATATATATATATATATATATATATATATATATATATATATATATATATATTTATATATATATATATATATATATATATATATTTATTTATTTATTTATTTATTTATTTATTTATTTATGCGCGCATGTGTGGGGGGAGTGTATGCTTGTATGTGTTTAATATTCACACGTTGTTTTGATTGTGTCAGATGTAATTGGCGCCACAACTTACAGGTGAGTTTGTCGTGTTTTCGGTCTGCGATATGTGTACTGGAAAATATTCAACAAACCGAACGTGGCTTCACAATAAACTGTTGTTCTACTAACCGTTAGAGTTTATGCTCTGCCATTTAACGCTATGGAACGCTTTGATAAGTAACAGTAACAGTCTTATGAGCTATTCAGATTGGTGAAAGGAATTTTATTGATCGTTAAAATGTACAAAATAAACTGTGATGTGAATCTTTGCACAATTTATATGTTTATAATAGTCTATACATGTATAGCTGTTGGCAACAAACCAATTCAAGTAAATATTGCAGACATGCGTGGCGTATCACTAAACATATAATTTCTAATCAATTATTGACCCAAAATAAAATCACTTTCTACAATGTCTAAATGGTATAGAAATGAAATAAACACTTGTTGACGAAACAACCCTGACGCATGTTGTTTGCTCAGCTAACTTGTTTAAATGACCGTGTACGTAAACATGACTCGTATTTTAAAAAAATACAATGGAAAAGATATTGATTGCTTGCATTGACACATAGCCACAGGCATGAAGTTAGTTGGATTAACTCCAGCAAATAGGTGGTTTTTAAATTATCAACACCGAATATACAAAAGCAATACTGAAACAGGCAGATTAGAAGAAGTAGATGTATTAAAATAATTATAACGTAGGCGTTACGATAAAGAGAAAACAAAACTCAGGTAAGAAATTTTTGATTATATCATCTCAGGTATTCAGCTGTTAGTTTATTTATTGCTTCCAAGTTCATTGAAGGTAAAACATGTCATGATTACTTAGGAATGTTCTCGTCGGATTCATTTTACAAATGTTTCTATTCTCTGCGTTACTGAACATCAGACAACATCTATCACGTGAAGGGACGTCGTTTTAGACACATAGTGTTTTCGGGTATGTCACCAACGTGCGTGTATATAAATATATATATATGTATATATATATATATATATATATATATGTATATATATATATATATATATATATATATATATATATATATATATATATATATATATATATATATATATATATATATATATATATATATATATATATATATATATATATATATGTATATATATATATGTATATATATATATATATATATATATATGTATGTATATATATATATATATATATATGTATATATATATATGTATATATATATATGTATATATATATATATATATATAACTAAATGATGAGTAAGCACATATGGTGACTAAATAAACACGAGAAAATGCACGAGAGCGACAATCTTTGACGAAATTTATTAGTATAAACTTGGAAAGAAGTAAAAGAAGAAACGTAGTAGTAGTAGTAGTAGTAGTAGTAGTAGTAGTAGTAGTAGTAGTAGTAGTAGTAGTGTTTAGGAATTCGGTTCTATGGGAAGGAGTTGGAAAGAGTGGAAGATGCGAGTTGTTAAGTGTATGTATAGGAGTATATACGTGCTGGAAGATGGGCAAGGAGAGTGTTATTTGAATGTGATGTTGCGGCTGGTGGATAGTTATGAATGTGATATAGGCGAGTGGAAGGCGTGACAATGGGAAATCCGGCGTACTAAAGAAAGCTGTATATCTAGAACAGAACGATAAATATATATTACAAAGGTAGGAGGTCAGAGATAAACTTCGAGGA